>NC_056746.1:85739534-85792034 GCF_019279795.1 Protopterus annectens | reverse complement strand
GCCATAATAGAATCGTCTAATGATGTGGACATTCTACAAAGGGGCCTCTCTGTGACTGATGCTTGGTGTCAAAGTCATGGCCTCAAGCTCAATGCCAAGAAGTGCATTGTCATCCCCTTTGGGAAAAACACGGTACCCATGAACTACCACATAGGCGGTAGCCTACTAAATACTGAAAGTGTGATAAGAGACCTTAGGACATAGATGGACAATAGTGTCTCCTTTGATAATCACATCGTCACAGTAGTCAGGAAATCCTTCTGCATTGCACATCATCACAAAAGTGTTCTTCTCTAGAAAAAGGAGGTCATTTTTCCTCTCTACACACATCATCAGACCCATTATACAGTACAATGCCCTGTTTGGCATGTACCTCGCCAGACATCTACAACTAGAAAGGCCACAGAAATACCTCACTAAGAGGATTACTGGCTTCAAACAGATGCCATATGCAGACCGTCTAAAAAAGCTCCAGCTCTACTCCGTCGCATATCGCCTACTCAGAGGTGATCTCTGCCTAACATATAAAGCCATGTCAAACCCAGAACTATTGGACATGCTACACTTAAAGAAATCCCAATCCCTCCGAGCTACAAGCTCTAGGGACCTAAACCTTGTCACCACAATAAACAGAACATGCTGGAGGGATAGATTCCTGTCCCAGACACTTCCCATACTCTGGAACAGACTACCCATTGTTTCAAGCAAAGCTCCTCATTAGCCCTCTAAGAAAAATCTCGGCAATTGGATGGGAAATAGGAAATTCACACCAGGGATTACTTCTGTAACTCTGCTAGACAGGGGTGCAGGAAAATAACTTTATTGGGTGGCAAAAGCCAGGGAACTTGTTTGGCTAGGCTTATATATGCTCCAGGGCTGCCGGCCTAGTTCCTACCTATGAATCTATATCAATGAACTTTAGCTAGTATTGCATTGCAGAGTATCTTTACAGTCTACATTTAGTTTGCCATTCCAGAGAAATCCATTTAAACCAGACTAACAGTTTCCTTTCTTTATGATAACAGAATTTATACAGAATACTTCAGTTTACTCACTCTGCACCTAGCAATGTTAAGATTCACAGTCAGCCAATAAGATAAAATATTAATGCATGTTGGTAACTGAATTAATTCATTAATGACTGCACTTTCACAATGATGTGAGAGAATCTGAATGCGAGGTGGTCTCTTATCAGGCTTGTCTCCAAGGAAAAACAATGTCCCTCAAGTATTATGCCTGTTAAACTGCTTGAAGCTCACTACAATATAAAGCATTTACTATAGTTACTGTTCAACTCCTTCAGAGAAGAAATCTCACAGCTTCATCCCCTGCCAGTACCATTGGTATATGAACTCAGTTAGTGTTGATACTCTTTGTAAGAGAGTCCATCAGGCTTACAAACTCACAATAGTGGCAATCAACCCATGGTGTCTGACAACAGGTCCAAAGCAGCTTGTTAGTAAAATGTCAGTGTGTTGATTTATATACCAGTTCTGATGACTGGTGGTGACCAATTAAGCCAAAGACCCTTTTACAGACAAATATTTCATAACAATGTGGATATAAATCCCATAGCGACTATTGGAAGTATGTGGCAATAAAAGGCACTGACTGTAGTTGTGGAGTGCATACAGTAATATGACTAATACAATTCTGAGATTAATTAAATAGGTGAAAACCTAGCACATCTAGCAGTAATCACAGGTCTGGTGAGGCACCGGCATTGATGTAGAACATGCAGATATGGGATGTGCCTGACCCAAAAGGAGGGGTCTTGATTGAAGCAGAGGCGGATCAGAATAGACAATTCTAAGGATAATCAATTTCTGGTAAAATCTAGCATACTGTAAAATGTGCCAACAAGCAACTCTCAGAAGTCTGCTAACATTATGTAAGAATGAGCTAGCTGAACACACCCTAATAACTAAGACCCAAATTGCTATTTTTTAGATAGATTTTATCAATATGTCCATTAAAAACAGAGAACTTGGGCTAAATAATATGTGATACAGAAATGAGAAGAACTTAAAGATGCTAAGAAATTGTGCCACAAAAACACAGAGAAGGCAAGTGTGCACACTCAGACTGCTTGGGATAAGTAGAAGGTGAAATCCAAAGTGGACATTAACAAGGCTGGCAACTACTGGGGACTATGAGTCCGCTCGTCTATTCTGGAGATTATTAGGCCGTTCGTTTGTTCTGGAGTCTATGAGACCCATTTGTTTGTTATGCTTGTGTTCAGGCCTCCCTCCAGAAAATTCCTTAGGAAGTGATTAGATACGCCCTGCCCTACATCAGGTCACCTAGAAAGAGGAACTCCTTACTGTGCATTTCTTTGACATAAGAGCTAAGCCATGTAAGACTCAACAGAAACCTGGTCTCATTTAACTTGTAAAATAGAAAGAAAAGCACAAAAAAACCCCATAAAACAGGAATTTACTGATGTGAAATACATCCAATTAACCAAACATGCACTAGCCAAGAGCAGAACAGAGAGATACTCAGCATAGCTGATGCTTAACTTTACAGGTCTGACCAATCACACATGGAAATATGAAAGCAAGTGGTTTGCTATTGCACAGAAACAATTCTGCATGGTCCTAAAACAAGACAGCGGAGTCATTAAGCAAAGTCTGCTATTAGCAAGAATCTGTAAGAGGAACACAGTGCATTTCACTTCATTCCTGCCCATAAAGTTCCACTAACAGAGTATGTTAACAAGTATGGCTGCAAAAGTAATTGGAAACTAGGAATGCATTAGCTGGGTTCAAAAGCAGTGAATTAACCTTGACTACAGTGTCAGGGCTGTTTTGGGTCAGAAAGGTCAGGATAGCAGCATAACAAATGACACATGATGTTGCTTGTAAGGAGGTGGTGGGACATATTCAGTGCATCGCACAAACACAAGAACAAGCCTTGTCACATATTTACTTTGTTGCAAGGAGAAGGTGGGTCATTTTGAGTGCATCGCACAAACATGACAACAAGCCTCGTCACATTTTTACTTTGTTACAAGGAGGAGGTGGGACATGTTGAGTTCACTGCAAGAAAATGAGAACGTCTTGTCTGTAGTATTATTACTTAACGTCTTGTCTGTAGTATTAGTATTATTTAACGTCTTGTCTGTAGTATTAGTATTATTTAACGTCTTGTCTGTAGTATTAGTATTATTTAACGTCTTGTCTGTAGTATTAGTATTATTTAACGTCTTGTCTGCAGTATTAGCATTATTTAACGTCTTGTCTGTAGTATTATTTAATGTCTTGTCTGTAGTATTAGTATTATTTAACGTCTTGTCTGCAGTATTAGCATTATTTAACGTCTGTCTGTAGTATTAGTATTATTTAACGTCTTGTCTGTAGTATTAGTATTATTTAACGTCTTGTCTGTAGTATGTGTTATTTAACTCACTCAAGTGCAATAGTAGATAAATAACTTCCAATCTGTAGTGTGTTTTGCATTACATTCAATAGGGTAGTTAATTTAACTCGGGGAGGGTATCCTTTTCGTATGTGAGTGTTGGTAAATGTCTCTGCTCCTTCTTGCTTATATTTGGAGTAGTATTTTATTTAATTATGTTTATTTCCTCTACTGGTATGTGTTGTTTCACTTTCCTTTGTAATCTCAAGAATTGAACTGATACACAAAACTTTGTTTAGGCTATGCATGTGTAGTTCTAAATGACAAAGTTTACTTTGACAAATGTTTATTTTGCTAGATAAAACAGGTAACAGAAAGGTGCATTTAACTAAAACTTTGCCTATCAAGTCAGTGGATCTGCTCCTGTGCATCTCCAGGATAAATGCCACGGTCATCTTCAGCTTTCCATATCATTAATCCATTTCTCTTCATTAAGAATCTTATCACAACTTGTATTCACCAATACTGGAATAGTTTTACTAGCATTTCCCAGCCATACGCATAGTTTTGTGATACTGCTCACCCCATCTCTTATTTCTAATATAACCTTTTTGATAGCTATGTATCATCTATGAACCTGCTTTACACCCCAGCTATTAACCGTTGTTGTGTCTTTCGGCTTTTCCCGGTTAGGGGTCGCCACAGCGGAACTCCAGTCCGCTAATGAATGGCCGTAGATTTTTACGTGCCAAGTTGCCGACCCTGACGCACAACCTTCAATGAAGGTATGCCCATTCACGCATGTCTCCACACAGAAGACGCTCTAGCCGAGAACTGAACAGGACAACGTCTTACTGTGAGGCGACAACGCTACCGCAGCACCACCACTGCAGTACCCCAGCTATTAACTACAATATTAAAATTTTCTACCATACCTGGTTCATTTTCTCACCTTCATTTCTTTGAATTTCTAAGCATTAATTACATGATCTATTATCTGTCTGACAAACCCAATAATACACCTCTTCAAATGTTCAATGTTCAACATGTACTTTATATAAGTATCTTTTATTCTATAACAGCTGCCTCTACTTTCATATGGATGTAGTCTAATTAGCAAATATGTGTGTAATTGTTAATGTATATTATTTAATGTCTGTTCCTGTATGCTACTGATTGCCTGTTTAAAAATGTAATATGTTGGCGCTTTCCACCCCGGGCTTCCAATGAAATGTTTTTACTAAACCCAAACTGGATAAACAAAAGCAAAATAAATGAAAATAAAATTATCCTTCATCGCTTTATTTTGTTCGGAGTGCTTTGAGCCAATGCTCTTGAATTTTTAAGTTGAAGAATCTGTCAGGAGTGCCATCAGCTTCTCAGAAAACTATTTCCCCAATTCCTTCATCACAGGAGAGGTGTCAGTGTGAAATGGAAGTTTCTTACTTCTACTGGATAAAGCAAGAAATATCATCAAATCCAAGTAACTACAGACCTGCTGGTATGAAAGGAAATAACAATAAAACATGTGAGGGAAAAATATGAATGAAACAGGTAGAATTCCAAAAGTCATCAGACATCACGATGAAAGCATGCATGTTTGTAGCTGAAAGATCTTGCAAATCATAGCTTACCCAGCTATACGACTGTGTGACTCTGACAATGGATGGGAGTAACCCAGGATGTACTGTGTCCCTTAACCTTAGCAAAGCCTGTCTCTAACCTCAGCAAAAAGTTTAAATGAGAAGGTAGGAGGTATGGTAGGATGAGAAAAGAAAATTACATGGATCGAGGTAGGGTAAAGTGAAGGGAGTAAAGGTTGGTGGTGAAGGGCAGCATTAGCAGCTTGGACGTGGCCATTGTAGCCCTGCATGAGTCAGCCCTGGACCTATTACTTTTGGGGTATCTGTACTGGATATCACTAGCGTTACTGGTAGTACAATCATTTCTTTTTTGAAACAATGCAAAAACTGGGGGATATCTACATTATGAGGAGTACAACAGATTACAGAAAGGCTTAAAAAATGAGGCGAGTCGGGTGAGAAGTGTTAAACTGTGCTGAGTACTATGACCTGCACACCTAAGGACCAGGAAACTCGAGAAATGAATGCTACATTGTTGGAAGTTGATAAATGATGTACAACAAACAAAATGCAATACTTGGAAATCCTTGAAGGTATTGAAATGCACCATCAGGCCCAGAAAGAGAAGACATGATGAAACCAAGAGAGAGTCTGGAAAGCATCCAGAGAAGAACTGATTCAATAAATGCAGTAACATTACTGGTGTACAGGTTGATTGTGATGCCGGACATTAAAAGTCTGCACACACCTGGGTGTCCTTTCAGGAAAAAAAATGAGATAAAACTAGAGAAGAGGTTGCAAAGGAACATCCCAAAAATGGTGACTGGACAGGAGAAGTAGTAGAAAGTTAGGCTTGTGGAACTGTGATTTGTTCATCCTGAGGAGAGTGGTCATCATGTGGGTATGGAAATCCTGGGGGTGGGGTCGAAGTGAATAAGGATGATGCCTTTGAAGGGGAGCACGATTAGACTGAGGTCTCTTACTTCATTCGTAGACAGAAGGAAATAAACTTCACTGAAAGGATAATGGATGAATGAAAAACTCTACCATAGCAGATGAAGGACTACAGGTTAAGAGTAGTCTTCATGAACAAACGGGATAGGTGTTGGAAAAGACAGGGGGCTTTAGAACGCACCATCGTCAATATAAAAAATGCAAAATGATAAAGATTACGTATTACAAAAGTGGGAACTGATGAGATTTGAACTGTAGCACAAGTGTGTCAATGACTATGCTGTGTTTCTTCCCACACTGAATTAAAGGGGAAGCAGCTGGCTATTTATAATGGGTATGCAGACAGATGACCTTATCTCCATCGGACAATGGCATTACTTGCAAATGAACAAACTGTTCATCAGTTTGACCCTTGTGGCCCTGGTGGTATAAATTTATTGGCCAGTCATTGGCAGTGTTTGTGACTGAAGTAGCACTCACATCTTTGGTGCTGGAAGACAAGATGGTAGCGGGCTCTGTTCCCACTTCAGATGATTTGGTTAATTTTGAAATTGTTAACACTGCAGTATAGCATTTGGGTGGGGGGGAAAGTTGATGCACTCCTGAGTGTACATTCCATATGCTTGTGTTGGTTTCACTTCAAACGGATGTAAAAGATCCCATGATCTGTATCAGAAATATAGGGGAAGTTACACAATGCTCTGGCCACATTTCTTCAAGTAATATAAATGTATCTTCCCTGAACAGAGGTCACTAGCCCAGTGGGACTAACCTGGTCAGTAAAGAATAAATAAAATAAATATTGATTCTTTGCTGTACAGTATGGATGGAAGAGGGAGACAAGAAAGCGCTCTAACTGCCAAACCTCGATAAGTCACCAGAGGTACAACAACCAGCCTTAGTGAAGGAACAGAGATAACTAGCGGAGGCTGTGGCAGTTTGCTTCCTCATGCAGTGAAAACTACAGACCATCACCCGGGAAAAGTGAGAAAGGCAGCATCTCAAAAAAATTCTACAATATGAAGGCAGCCCTCAGAATCCTCTCACCCCCAACACCCCGTCCCAGAGAGCTTGTACTATTGAAACAGAAGTGGAGCTAGTGACTAGCAGAGCAAAGGCACGCACTAGCTCAAAAGCACCCCTAGCATTCTCCTTGCATCTCTGAGCTCTTAAATCGACAGCAGAAGAAAACTGGCATATATAAAAGATGGAGGCGGGGAACAGTCCCAGTTAATCTAAACACAAAGCCAAAAAAAGCAAACTGGCTCAATGTTTTCAAATTAAGATCACAGTGCTGATTTACCTTAGAGGCTGGAGAATTATTATACTTTTTGAAACTTAATTAATATAGAAATGCCATTGGTGCTGTCAATAACATCAAGCAATAAACAGGTCACCATGGGGTTATCTCTGCACCACTGCCTGTCATTTCTATTAAGATGATCTGCTGTAAGATGTCTCCATTTCAGCAGATTCAATGCAGTCAGGGATTATATGAGCTCTTCCCAAAACACAGTCATTCATTTCCCTTCCTTATTTCCTACGTCAATCACTCCAGTGAAGCATTCAAAACGTTCTCGGTTTGCTACTTCAACTTTTTCTCAGTTTTATTACTGAACTGCAAAACTAAAATGCCTTAAAATTAGCAAAGTTATAGATTTGGCTTTTTTTTTTTTAATTACCTCCACTTTGCGAGAGTTATTTTGGCCATGATTAAAAAAAGTGTCTTTTATATATAAAGTTTCAAGAAATACCTTTTAGGGCAGCAAAAACAGCTTAGACATTGCTACAGGGAAGAAATACTAGCAAATCACAAGTCTGGTGAAGTAGAAAGCAGACAAACAGCTCGCTGCATATCAGGAAGGAGGGTTTCTGAAGCAATACCATTCATGTAGTTTAATGCATGGTGTATGGCAAATATTAACTGTCACTCATTTTTGAGTGTCGCTAAGTCGTTTGCCCTTATGTGTATTCACAAAACTGACCTCCAACCATATAGTATATAGAAGGGGGGGTGCAAGGGTCTTCCCCGCTGTAAAAACACTTTAATACTGTAAAAATTAATTTTATAATTTGCTGTATGATGCTGGAACTGCACTTAGTTTTTTTTTTTTTTTTTTTTTTTGCAGTTTCAGGATTCACATCATCAGATTCCCCCTTGTAAAAGCAAACTAGAATTAAGACACTTTTTTGAGCTAGCATTTGAACAGAACAGGAAACATTTTAAAATACACTAAACAAAAAAAGGTACAGTATCATTTTGCTACACAGCACAAAACAGTTTTGACATCAGACGTTAAAGTTTGAGATTGAACAAAAGCATTAAGTACTGTAAACCTGTTTCTTCAGAAATAAACTTTAGCACTTCCATTAGTAGCATGACTTTTAAATAAAATGGTAGAACTTCAGTGGAATTGTTTCTCTTTGAATGCAACAAAACATCACAAATACAGAAGTTTCTTAATGGCTGCAGATAAAAACAGTTCTGTTTCAGGCACTATTAATAAGTGATTTAAATCTGTACAACTATAGGAATGGGACTCATATGCGGCCAGATTCCAAAAGATTAGCTCTCAGTCCAAGTCTGTCCTGATTCTGAAACACCTGATCTAATGTGTAAGGGGCTTACTTCGGTGTTAAGGGCTTCTATAAACAGGCTTACTATGAGGACCAGATTCTACAACACCTGCTCTCGTAAGTGGTCACTAATAGCAAGTCTTGGAATCAGGGTCATAGCCTTTTCATACAACAAAAGTTATAACTTATAAGAATGTTAGTGCCAGTTCGGTTCAAATAATTCTTAATGGATTATAAAGACAAGGCTCTTAAATGACAAAGCATGTAGATGATTCTTTATTTACTTATGTATTTATTTATGTATTTATTTATTTAACATTTGTTTACTGGGAAAGTCCGATTGGACACAGGTCCTTTTTCAGCAAAGGCCCGGGGAGAAAAGCTCCATGAGTAACAGTACATTTTCATGCACACATTACAATAATCAATAAAGTATAAAGTAAATAAAATGTAGCATACATAAAAACATACAAATCTGTTACATCTTGGCAACAAAACCTGGGCTTTGAACATAGCTAGAACTATTTGTAGGTATGACTTATGTTAAGATAGGTCGATAGGAACAAAAGATTAAACACCGGGGAGAAGTTAGATATGTTTTGGGTATACTGTGATATATCAGAGCACTCATGAGGGGTTAGTACCGGAACACAGCCACTTAGGAAGGTATGAAAAATACAGTGCGACTTTGTTTTTGCACAAATGTCAAAACCAAGAATTGACAACAGATTGCCTGCACAATCTTTTACCCAAGAAAACAATGCAGGACTTATATTATAGAAAAATTAATTTGCAGAATTTGCATCTTTACCAATTGCACATTTTTATTTAAATGATGCTGGGCATAGCAGACAAACAGAGAAATTATTTTCATCTGTCAAGATATACTTGGATGCCATGATCTAAACATGAATACAAGTTAGCAACATCCCAGCCTGCTGTCAAAGTCAGTCATAAATAGGAAACAGATGCAAGTATTTTTTAATAGTTTTTGCACTGAAGACTTTTGAACCACGAGATCAAGCATTTTTTTCTTAAATGCAGAAGCACCTCTAGCTTTTTCTTAACTATGCCCATGTAATTATTTAACATAATTATCTAGTTTGAGTGGTGGTGCTGCGGTAGCATTGTCGCCTCACAGTAAGACGCTGTCTGGTTCGATTCTCAGCTAGAGTGTCTTCTGCGTGCAGACATGCGTGAATGGGCGTACCTTCGTTGAAGGTTGTGTGTCAGGGCTGGTAACTCGGCACGTAAAAATTAACTACCAATCATTAGCGGACCGGAGTTCCGCTGTGGCGACCCCTAACCGGGAAAAGCCGAAAGACACAATCTAGTTTGAGAATTTCCATACCTGGTTATAGAATCACTTCTGAAACTGTCAAGACTGCATTCCTTCATTGTGGTGCAAAGTTATGGAGCCTTGACTATGGCTCAGATGACCCAGGTTTGAGTAGTCGGTCTTTGCACTGGAGGAGCTGACCAGGAGGAATGGGCAGTACAACTACCAACTCACCATCCTGGGGCCAGTGTATTGATTTGCCATTATGCAGCATGGCTACATAGATAAGTTTTACAGCAGCTACAGGCCATCCTCAGGGACACAAGGACAACAGTGTGAGGGGCTAGCCTGCCAGACGTGTATGCAGGTCCACTATGAAATGACAGTGTGGTCTTCTGAGGCCTAACTGGAGGTAATACCCAAACAGGTACCAAACAGGGAGAGAAATGGAAGCGCAAGAACATAATAAAACAAAACTCAAAACTGCTGTCTGCATCTAGGAAAACTGCAGTCTTCTTTATCCCTGACGTCAAGTGACTTCACTACAGACAGCATGCAAATACGGAATTAAAAAGGAGGTACAGCAAGATGCTAAAACATTATGTACAGGAGAGCAGGGCCAAAAAATA
This sequence comes from Protopterus annectens, assembly GCF_019279795.1. Classification (NCBI taxonomy): domain Eukaryota; kingdom Metazoa; phylum Chordata; order Ceratodontiformes; family Protopteridae; genus Protopterus; species Protopterus annectens. Next base: position 85,781,652 of record NC_056746.1, on the reverse strand, counting down.
AAAAAAAAACAAAACTGCATTCTTTCAGTGATTAGATGTGAAGTAAACATGCACACACTAATGAGATTATGTGACACTTACAACATTAAAATTAGGGAAATAGGAGATTAAAAGGGAATAAATTAAAATTAGAAAATATCTACTGGGAACTGCCAAGGAAGTACAAATCCAAAGGTTAGCTATAACTGCCAAATCAAAGTGGAATGACTTACTTTTCCAAAACATTCATATTTTATTTGGCCTTGAGACACAGATCATGGATGAAAGGCACTACAAGAATTATCTTCCTTAGTTAATAAACAATTTAAATAAATACTTTGTACAAGGGTTTTTATAAATGCAGTAGAAAATTCCACCAACCAATTTGTACAGGTGTGACACCTTCTATGTCCAGAAGGTAACATTTAAATCAGTTGTTACATTACAAAATTCAACAGATTTCCACATTTCTAAACTGGAGTATCCTCTCACATGACATCCAGGTGGAAGAAAAATCTGTCATACTCATTAATACAATATGTGCAACCGGCCTCCCTTTTCCCTCAGCTTTCCCCTCCAGAGATCTGACTCCCTCTTGAATAAATCTGTTATTTTATGGTCCTTGACCCTTTCAGGCAGCTCATCCCAAGTATCTGTTACCCTTACTATAAAATAGATGTTTGTTTAGGGGAATATTTAAACGGATTCCTCCTATTCCCCATGCTTCCTCTCAAAGTCTATTACTTCATTGTACCAGACTATGATCGGCAGATTTTCCTATGAATAATTAACTCCCATCTGCTTGAATCACAAACTAGTTGTTGACAGATAGCAATACAACAGGGCCCTAAACACCACCCTTACCTAAACCCTACAGATGCCCAAACATAGGAAAGCTTTGGCATTATAACAGAGAGCAGAGATGAGAAATAGCATCATGAAGGAAGCAGGACTGTGGAGATAACACCACGCACACACTGACCACTTGGGACTGAGGAGATAAGAACACGCACATACTGACCACTTGGGACTGAAAAGATAAGGAAACACACGCTGACCACTTGGGACTGAGGAGATAAGGAAACACATGCTGACCACTTGGGATTGAGGAGATAAAGAAACGCACACACTGACCACTTGAGACTGAGGAGATAAGGGAATGCACACGCTGACCACTTGAGACTGAGGAGATAAGAAAACACACACACTAACCACTTGGGACTGAGGAGATAAGAAAATGCACACTGACCACTTGGGACCGAGGAGATAAGGAAACGCACACACTGACCACTTGGGACCGAGGAGATAAGAAAACACACACTGACCACTTGGGACTGGAGAGATGAGAAAAGACACACTGACCACTTGGTACTGAGGAGATAAGGAAATGCACACACTGACCACTTGGGACTGAGGAGATAAGAAAATGCACACACTGACCACTTGGGACAGAGGAGATAAGAAAATGCACACACTGACCACTTTGGACTGAGCAGATAAGGGAATGCACACAATGACCACTTGGGACTGAGGAGATAAGGAAACGCACACACTGACCACTTGGGACTAAGGAGATAAGGAAATGCACACATTGACCACTTGGGATGGAGGAGAAAAGGAAATGCACACACTGACCACTTGGGACTGAGGAGATAAGAACACACACACACTGACCACTTGGGACTGAGGAGATAATAAAATGCACACGCTGACCACTTGGGACTGAGGAGATAAGAAAACACACACACTGACCACTTGGGGCTGAGGAGATAAGAAAATGCACACGCTGACCACTTGGGACTGGGAAGATAAGGAAACGCACACATTGCTCACTTGCATGGGAATGCTTATGGTCTCATGAATTGCAATTGTCCTCTGTGTTCATGTTATCTTCCAGAGAACAAAGTCTGAGCTCAAAATTTCTAAACTATTGTTTCTTCCTCCATATCTCTTGTCCTCATCATCTTCTTAACACATTTGTATTACTTTCTCTTTCTTCTTAACTCACTGTAATCAGTTTTTATTTTTTCATCTATATATTATCAAAATGCCACACTATCCCAAACATCCCTCTCTTCAGTTTACTCATTTAAGGTTGCATCTTAGCATTCTACATGCCATAGTTGCTACTTTTTCAGTCTTTGCCCAATGATTTGCTGGCACTATTACCAATTGTATACCTACATTTTTTGAGAGGTTAGTTCCCCTGATAGGTACTTTCCTCAGTTTGTACTCTGACCAGGGGTTATTTCCAGAGCACAACATTTTGCTTTTATCTACATAATTCTGTATTGCCCATCAGCCTTTTCAGGTTCACTGTTCAGCTTCCACTCCATCCTTAACTACCACCCATATTTTGATGACATACATAAAAAATGACCATGGTATCAATGCCCATTGTCACATAAGACAAATACATGAGGCACACAAGTGGTCATCCTTCCATTCTGAGAGTCCACCAAAGCATTGCTATGTCCTCCCTCTGAGATGTTTTCCACAAATTTCACTAGTATTTCCTTCACACACACACACACACACACACACACACACACACACACACACACACACACACACACACACACCTTTGAAGTTTGCTCACCTGTCTTTTGTATGATAATGGGATGCAGGCCTTGTAAAAGTCAAAACAGAACAGATCAACATATTCCAGTCACAGAAGCAGATCAGAGTTTAGTGGCAGGATCTTTTCAGTATCTTGGAACCTAACTTTTTTCTGGTATACCACATGTCTTGTGCCTTAGCACCTAACCTGATACCTCACCTTCACAGAGCTCAGATTAACTGGCTTGTAGTTTCATGAGTCATTCCTATGACCTCCTTTGTGAATCAGCTCTGCTACGACCTTCTAGCCACTGATCTGCTGAATACAGTCAGAGCATTTGCAAGTACAGCAGTTACATTTATTAGTAAATTTGGTATTATCCAGTATGGCCTCTATGCCTTAACCTCTTTCCAACCTTTAAATTCAATGTTTCCATTTGTGTCCCCCTCCCATAGTGAATACAGATATTTTACTGAGGATGTCGACTTGCAGCTGGTCTTCTGTTGTCATTCTTATCCTTTGTTAATCTCTTCTGTCACAGTTTTTTCCTTTCTCTTAGGCAGGAAATTAACCCTTTGTCTCCATTTTAATTCACCCAACCATCTCTGGCTCCATCCTCATCTAGAAATCGAGTACCGTACAGAGCAGAGTCTAAGGGCACACAACGCAACCCTAATTGAAAATGGTCCATTTGACTGAAATGTCTCTGCAAAGTAGAAATCATATCTTCCCCAAGGTGACCTCATAGCAGGTGGCATTAAGTAAAGAGGTACATGTGATGGAAGCCTTTTGTAAAGGTGGTGCTTGTGCGGGGGGTGCATTTTTGGAAAGCACAAGTTTTAAGTTTGTATAAAAAATAGCATTTTAAGATTATCTTAATGTATTTAAGTTTTCAACAAAACACTATGTGAGCTGAATCGACTCTCAATATCTTCTCAAACCCTCTGCCTTGCATTCGCACCCCTAATTGCTCTTATTGCCATTTTCTTACTTTTCATACTGCATTCATGTCACTCCCCGCCTTCCTCCCGTTGCATCACGTCACTCCTCTCCTGCTTCCTCCCGTTGCATCATGTCACTCCTCTCCTACTTCCTCCCATTGCATCACGTCACTCCTCTCCTGCTTCCTCCCGTTGCATCACGTCACTCCTCTCCTGCTTCCTCCCGTTGCATCACGTCACTTCTCTCCTGCTTCCTACCGTTGCATCACGTCACTCCTCTCCTGCTTCCTCCCATTGCATCACGTCACTTCTCTCCTGCTTCCTCCCGTTGCATCACGTCACTCCTCTCCTGCTTCCTCCCATTGCCTCATGTCATTCCTCTCCTGCTTCCTCCCGTTGCATCATGTCATTCCTCTCCTGCTTCCTCCCGTTGCATCATGTCACTCTCCTCCTGTTTCTTCTCGTTGCATTGCGTCACTCACCTCCTGTTTCCTCATGTTGCATTCCCTACTTTGCTTCTGTTTTACCTCTATGTGAAGTTCTCACATCAGCCACATCGGCTTCTTTCTGTCTTTCTCGCTACTAATCTGCTGGTTGGCCCTGCAGGGCTGCAATTACCCAAGAAAGTTCTGCAGCTTTTGAGCTTAGTGCGCTCTTTTTCTGTCTCTTTGTGGAAATCCCCTCAAGAGATAAAATGGATTCTGGTACTGTTACGGCTTCATAGGAGGTAGCTTGTCCCATGCATGTAAATTTACTTACATTTATGGGACCTGCTTCTACCTTTGTAATGCCTCTAATAATCTTGAGTCACCTAATCAACACCAGAATGGCTTGTGGGGCAGTTTTCACTCCTTTGAATTGAAGCAATAGATAAGCATGGCCAGAGGCCACATATTCAGTGCAACCTTGTGATTAACCTTCCTCAAATTCTGTAATTGACTTTTCCTCATAACTAACACTAGTATTTTATTAGCCAAGTATAAATTTAATAATATATAACTGTAAGATTTAATGTGCTTATCCATGCATGTTATTATTGCTGAGTGTATTTTACTGTTGATTGAGTTGCATGTAATGCTGCAGACTAGTCACTTCAGTGATACACATCATGTAGCCCATGGCAGTGATACATGTAATACTGCTCACTAGTTACCACCATGATGCACAAAGTCCTAGTCACTGTTGTGATGCACGCAGTACTGCTCACTAGTCACTGCCGTGATGCACCTAATGATGCTTACTAGTCACTGTAGTGATGCACCTAATGATACTTACTAGTCACTGTAGTGATGCACCTAATGCTGCTCACTAGTCACTGTCGTGATGCACCTAATGCTGCTCACTAGTCACTGCAATGATGCACCTAATGCTGCTCAACAGTCACAGTAGTGATGCACATAATTTTCTCACCAGCCACTGCAGTGATGCACACAACGCTGCTCACTGTCACTGCAGTGATGCACACAATGCTGCTCATTGCAGTGATGCACACAACACTGCTCACTGTCACTGCAGTGATGCACAGAACGCTGCTCACTGTCACTGCAGTGATGCACAGAATGCTGCTCACTGTCACCGCAGTGATGCACACAATGTTGCTCACTGTCACTGTAGTGATTTACTCAACACTGCTCACCGTCACTGCAGTGATGCACACAATGCTGCTCACTGTCACTGCAGTGATTCAAATAACGCGGCTTACTGTCACTGCAGTGATGCACACAACGCTGCTCACTGTCACTGCAGTGATGTACTCAATCCTGATCACTGTCACTGCAGTGATGCACATGCTTCCCACTGTCACTGCAGTGATGCACACAATGCTACTCACTGTCACTGCAGTGATGCACACAATGCTGCTCATTGTCACTGCAGTGATGCACACAATGCTGCTTACTGTCACTGCAGTGATGTACTCAACACTGCTCATTGTCACTGCAGTGATGCACACAACGCTGTTAACTGTCACTGCAGTGATGCACACAATGCTGTTCACTGTCACTGCAGTGATGCACCTAATGCTGCTCACTGTCACTGCAGTGATGTATATAATACTATTCAAAGATGGACTGGTAGTGGAGGAGGACAGATCAGTCTTTTCATGCTCAAAGAATGATAGCCCTGAGGGGGAGCACCTTTGGTGCGAGAATAAGTAAACAAGTGAGAGGGTGTACGGAGCTTGCAATAATACAGAAACATTTACTTTGAGGTCTTACACATTTGTAAGAATTCCAGTTTTCTTCAGGCACCTATGTTTTAGCTCTTACGTACTTGAGGTAATGGATTTCGTTCAGAAATCTCATGGAATCGAAGGTAACATAGTAGACTACCTTTCTAACCCTGTGCTTCTCATTCTTCCGTCTATCCATAGGGAGCTACCCATGTTTATCCTCCCTGCTGTGTCCTTTCTACATAGGTCATCTTACTCAGTATACAGTGTACTGCTTTGATCTCTTCCCTTCACCTTCCAATGCTCTTTGTATTTGGCCTAACTGCTGTACTCCAACTGTTTTGCCTGACCCAACTCCCTTACTTACCTTCCATACAGTGCTGAATGTCACGTTCTCCAGTTTCCCCTTCCCTAGTCTCTCCCTGCTCTCCTGCCCACTGTATGCCTCAGTCTTCCCTGGCATCACTGCCTCTGCTTTTGTCTGTCTCTTCTCTTCTAGTCTACCGTCATGTTCATGAATGGTCCTGTCTGCTGCACCTTTCTCCTTTATAATGTCCACCTTTTTGTGCAATGCTTCCCCCTTTCAATTCTGATCACATTTTTACCTTGTTTTCTCAGACTTTGTACTAAGCATATATCTTTCACCCCCTGTTCTGATGAGTGTTTGTTCTTCCCCACTGACTACTTCTGCCTGTGTTCATAGGTAAGTACTAGGCTAGCTGTCCTTGTGAGCTATCTGAAGTCTAGCCAATTTCCCTTAAAGGTGAGAATCAAACACTGTAGCTTGTGTCTGAGGTAAACACCTTAACTATTATACCATCTTTCATTACAGTTGTCCTCCATGTACACTTCCTCTTCAACCTGCCCCTCAGGTAACCTCTGTGCACCCTTGTTCCTTGCAGCTGATCTACCAGTCATCTGACCTCCTTAATATCAAGTTTAAATTTCATGATTTCTGCCTTTATTTTCCATCATGCTCCACATGTTCCCTCCCCTGAGGCTCCACAGCCAAAAAGATGAATCACCCCTAGATCACCTGACCCCACCCCCACTTTCCTAATGCCACTGCTGCACACCCTTAGTAGCTTATTCTGTTAACATTACCCTGCTCTCTCTTCTGATCCTAGGCCTAGTACACCTACCTATGAAGCCTAGTATCTACCTATGAACCTATAAAAATCTTGATGATTGGATGGGAAATAGGAAATTCACCCCGGGGATCACCTCTGTGGCTCTGCTCGACAGTGGCACAGGAAAATAATTTTCTTGGGTGGCAAAAGCCAGGGTACCTTTTTGGCTGGGCTTGTATAGGCCCCAGGGCCGATAGCCTACAACCTACCTATGAACCTACCTATGATCTGCTGCTCTTCATAACAATGTGCAGTGTATTTGCCCTAAATTATGCTGGTCGACCTAAATGCATGTTAAAGAAAGCTCAGGTGCAATGTGGAGTGATCAGTGACCAGCACTTAGTTTGCACTGTTCTTTCCCTAGGTAAGGACTGAGCTCAGCATTGTGCTATGTTCTTCTCCTATATGTACTAGCAATCTCCAACAAAGAGAGCACTAAAAAGTGATTTAATGCGACTGCAGTTCCTTATAGTGACCTTGTGGAAGGTTCAGCAGTTTTGTTCATTTCACCACTCAGAGTAGGCAACATACTGTACGTACTCCTTCAGTTTATTGACTGTAGACTTGTATCACTGAGCTGATCCTTCCGAACTGGTAATCCAAAGCTATTCTTGGACTGGCCAGCTCCTGATTTCTTTCTGTATGCCGATGAGTTGTTTTGGTGTACCTGCCATCATTCGTCACTTCACTTTACTGCTACCCTCAAATAATGACTTCCTACTGTCATACTTTTCTTCAGATTTACCTTTACTCCACTCATATTTGCAAATATTTTAATAAAGTCAGTATTAATTATGTAAATAAATTATGAAACACATCCCTCTGCCAGTATAAAGCTTCATTAATTCTATGAATAGCCGCGGTGGTGCAGCAGTAGTGTTGTTGCCTCACTGCCAAGAGGTTCTCCCGTTCGATTCTCGGCTGAACCGCCTTCTGTGTGGAGTCTGCATGTCCTCCCCGTGGTCGAGTGGCGTTCGAAAGACATGCGTCAGGCTGGCACCTCAGCACAGTAAAAATATATTGCTAATCATTAGCGGACCGTAGTTCCGCTGTGGCAAACCCTAACCAGGAAAAGCCGAAAGAAGAACAATTCTATGTTCTTTACTGTTAGTCATGACTCTATACTTTAAGCAGGAAGGGCAGATCCATCATTAATGCAAGTCTTCAGCAAATGCACGTTTATCTTGTGACTAAATGTTACATGCGTACATCAAAATGACAAAAATCAAGGAAATGTGTGTGTTCTCCTTTGTGGTGCTGCTTAAAGAACTGTTTCAAAAGGACCAAAGGCCTATTTAATTCCAAATGTATTTATTTATTAAAATATGCCACTTCTTATAAGTAAATAAAACTCATTTCCCCACCTCTACAACAGCAGCAAATATCAAATCTTTGTAAACCATATTTCACTCCTATTACGCCATGGGATATAAAGAAGTTATCTGTCTTTACTAGTGCAACAAAATATATCAAAGAGCCATCAGAGGGAGAAATGCATGAAGTAATGTATCACTCGCAATCTTATTCAATAACAAATGACTAAGCACTGAATGTCAGAGCAAAGACAAGTCTGATGTAGTAGATGCACAGACAATGTATGCAAGAGAAAAAAGCTCGCAAAAGCAACACTACAGACAGCAACTTTTCATTTTTCAAACATAATCACTTGTTATCCTCATTTGTAAAACGGAAATGAAAGCACATTAAGATTCATGGTACACAAATTCATTACTCAAGGGTAAATATGACTGCTGAACAACAAAGAAAAATTTACAAAAATAATAATCCCAAATGGTTCATATTTATCTGCCAGTGGACTTATCAGGTATCTGAATTACTGTTCTGTCCCTCTGAGTGATTATTTTTTAATGCTCTGGTGAGGTTTCCACATTAGCCATATGACACCATGAATTAATTAGTAGAAAGACCTGCATACATTGATAAATATGTTTGCCAATACTGCAGTTTGAGAATATAGAATTTTTATTCCTATATTCAATCAGACATTAAAAACCCAAATAGTTGGAAATATTTGAGAAGAACAAATTATATGTCCTGATTCAGTCAAACGTACTCTGAAGAACTCGGGTACAGTAGGAAGCAAAGAATAAACATATGGAAAAGTGGTGATGTCACCCAAAGGGTTTGTTTACCCACTCTGTTGACCCCCCACCTAGAATAGCACATTTTCGAAAGCCCTATTACAGAACAAATGGATCATAACTCAAATATATATCATTGTGTTTTTGTCAATAGCAGCTGTAAATCATCTCTCAGCTGCTCTATGTGATGAAAATGAAGGCCTTAAATATCTGCCAACATTTATAATATGAACATACATATAAATGACTCCCCACTCTATTTTTAGCATTCAAATCTAAAATTTCTTATCTGGAAATAATTTAACAATTAAATGCAAGGACATATCCTTGCACTTTAGGATGAAGCAAATACATTAGCTCCTTATATACTGAAATTATGAGGGGCATTTTAACTTGCACGGATTTAACCTGCTGTTATATTTTCAGAGCACAGGCTTGCTGCGGTATGCATGTTTCAGTTATACAGATACTCCAGCTATGTGTTTCAAATTCAACAATCATCAGAGCCTAAATCTGGAATGTGATACATTTGTGTGATTTGGGAGTTGTGTTGTTTGTAAAAAGGAAAGGGCTTGGCTGATTTTTATTAACTATCTGAAGGTATAAATTCATTGCAGTGCTACATTCTGAAATAAAAAAATTCAAAGTGAAAAAGACAAGACACATGAGCAGAGCACAGGGTGACATTTGATTCAAATCTTTCGACCTTTGTTTCAACAGTGCCGAGAAAGGACAGCTCACCTCATCCACAAAAATCATTAGTCAGAGCTCAAGCAACAATTGGTACAGTTGCTGCAAAGATAAGATTTGAGAATATTTGCTACAAATTGGAAAAGAAGGTCAGCTACAGACGGCACAAGGCCCAAGCTACTGCAACACTGTGACAAATGAAATGACAGAGGAAAAAACAGAGGGCTGGATTACAGCTGTTCCGAAAGTAAGCACTTAGAAGTCAATTACTTTGTAATGTGCCTTGCTATGCTTCCGAGTACCATATAGAATTAAAAAATATGTGCAGCAGGAGTAATTTCATGTCAGAATGATAAACTGCATCAAGATAGATCAAAATGAGTCAGGATGCTTCTCTAAAGGTATTTTTTCATAGCGGTTAGATTTCTGTAAGTTAACAGACTGCTGTCAGAATTAAAGCTGTTAAGTTTATGCATGTATTTATTTTATTTATTAACATTTAATTTCCAGGAAAGTTTGACTAGGTAGATGCCCATTTTCATAGGAGGCCTGAGGAGAAAAGCTCCAGTGTTACAAAAGCATTTTAACAATAATTTTACAATCCTGAAAAATACAATAAAAAATCTACAGTTTAAACAAATACACCAACTTAGACAAAATCTGAAAACATTGGTTAAGAACAGATACATTTTTTTTTTATTTTTATATAACTTTTTATTTTATTTTTATATAACAGGAACGTCAGACTTGGAACTAAGCCAATTTTCAGCAGAGGCCCAGGGAGAAATGCACCAGATACGTCTTTGAAACGTGGGACCAAACCAGAGCACCTGAAGAAAACCCACACAAACGCAGGGAGGACATGCAGACTCTGCACAGAAGGCACTCCAGATGAGAATCGAACCAGAGAACCTCTTGCTGTGAGGTGACAACGCTACCACTGCACCACTGTGCTGTCCATATGTCAATGACTTAATATTTGGAGAAATTTTAGCCAGCTTATAGAACTTAAAGGTAAGTTACTATAATACAAACAGGGATTGCAATACATTATGCGAGAAAGAAAGCAGGGTCGTGGCATACTTAGAGAGTCGGTTACGAGAAATTAATTGACGTAGGGAAGTAAGAAGATGTAAGGTATGAATGAGTACTCGTTCACATTCAAGAATATAGTTTTATCCTGGTTTTGAGCAAGAACAGAGACAGTTTTGACTAGGAAGTCCTTCAGAGTGGTGTTAAAGGACTGGAGGGAAGGTACCGATCTGACTGTTACAGTTCAGGAGGTTCCAGACATTAGCAACATGGTACGAGTACAGACCATGCCCAACAGTTTTGATAGGTTTGTGGACAGAGAGGAGGTTTTTGAATGATGGAGTAGAGTCTACAGCTTAACTGCATAGAACTGTATTTAGTGCTGGACAAGCAGATGGATGCTGAATAATTTTATAGGTGGTGAGAAGTTGTGTGTACGTTAGTTGATGGAGTAGTCCTCACCAATTTAGGCTTTTTAGAGAGGGGAAAAATGCAGTAGTTTGAACATGAGTTGAGAGTTATAAATCCACATTTCAGTGCCTGTTAAAGATTATGAAAGAAATTTTTTTTTTTTTTTTTGAGATGTGCCAGGTTGTCCAATATACATAGGAATGTGGAGTCCTCTGCGTACTGTATTAGGGAGACCCTTTGCATGGATGTGTGGAGAGTACTGGTAAGAATGTTAAAGACAAGTGGGCAATGTATAAAGCCTTGTGGTACACCAGTGGTGACTGGGAGTTATGGAGAGAGTGTGGAGTGCCATTTTACCAATTGATACTTATTGGACAGGTAGCTTTTGAACCCTAGAAGGGTGGTCTGAGAGAGACCTACTGAGAACATATGAAGTAAAAGTCCGCTGTTACAAACTGTGTTGAAGGCTTTAGACAAGTATAGAAATAAGGAAGAGACTCATTTGCCATTATCTCTACTGCTATAGCAAGTATCTATAAAGGTTAGAAGTGCAGTGCAAGTACTATGGAAATGACAGAAGCCATGTCCGGCACCAGATAGTTTTAGCAATTGTTTTTGAAAACATTTTTCAAATACTTTGGAGAGGGGGATAAGATTGCTACAAGTCTAAAGTTAGTAATGTCCTTAATGTCCTCCTTTCTGTATAGGGATAATGTGTGATTTTCGTCCAGAGATAGGAAGCATGGGATTCCTGGATTGACCTATTTATAAGGACTGAGACAGGATAGGCAATGCTATTGGCTGCTATTTTAATGTACTCACCTATAAGGTGATCATCTGAAGTAGAGTATGGTTTGAGTTTAAGAGTAGTTTTATACAGGATGTGGGCACAGATTTAAGGTGAAAGTGGATATGGTGACATGTAGCTGTAGGGCAAGCGTGGGATTAGATGCTGGGGAATCACTGATTAGGGATGCTATACTATCTATGGAACAAGAGTTCAATTCTATTGCAGTTTTGAGTGGTGAGCTACTGAGATAGGGGTTAAGGGTGACATTTTTGGTCAGGATGTATGACTTCTTTAATGGCTGACCACAATTTTTTTAAGACTGTGTTTAGTATTGTGCTGAACGTTGTTATAACATTTTTCCTTCATTTATTTGCTTTTTAGTATGGCTGTGAAGCATTTTGAAGTTTTCAAGATATTGTGGTATTTTATGTTTTGAGATTCTTCTCATACCTTTTCTCTACCCTGCATAAGCATTTTATTCTTGTTGGACAACCAAACTGCACGATTTGCCTTTAGTCTCTTCCTTCTGGGGGGGGCGCAAGGCTATTTAGGAAAGTAATATTGAATTCATTTATAGCATTATTGAAGGGGAGGATTTTTAGCATGTTTCCGTTAATAGATGGGATAGTAATGAATGTTTCTAGCTTAAAGTTGGTCGGGTCGAGTGCTGTTTTATAAACAGGCTGTTTGACTGGATGTGTGAGACGTCTGGTTATATAGACTGGGAGATGGTCACAGTGTCCCTGACATTCTACTGTGGTAGTGAATTTGCTAGATCAGATACTAATATCCAGTCTAATAAGGAATTTGATGACTTGCTATAATGTGTGGTGCTATTAATTAGCTTTGTGAAACTATATTAAGTTCATGCTAGATATATGGGGGGTTAGAGGTCATGACTAACCAGTCGATACTGACATTGCCTGGTACTATTTTTTTCTTGTGGAATTGTTATGGATATCCAATGTAGGATATCTTCTAGTGTAGCTGCACTGTCACCAGGATGGATGCACAGGACATACATATTTGTTTACTGTCATTAAAAGAAGCAGCAGCTCTGCTGAATTGATTTTTGGTATTGGTTTGTTGTAGGGAGAAATATTAGTGCAATACCACCACCTTTCCTCTTTATACAGTCATTATGGATGATGATATATCTAGGGAGATAATTTCATAGTCATTTACGCTGGTTTAAGCCAAGTTTCAGTTACAGCAAGAATATCAGGCTTGTGTTCTGTAATCCAGCCATATAGATCAGTGGTTTTATTTCTTCTGCTTCGAATATTTATGGTGGTAAAAGTTAGATTACCAGGGTTGGGGAAGGGACAGTTGTGGGTTTAGAGTAGGTTTAGTGTGTGGAAGGAAACTAACTTGCTGGTTGTGATACGTTGGTCCAGGAGTAGGATAAATGTCTCCTCCTAGGAGGATTTTAGAACATTGGGGTATTATTGCTTTTTGGAGAGTTTTTTCCATTTAATTTTATTTTGATTTGAGTTGAAGTAGAGTTAATTTGTCTATATTTGTAATAAAGGTGAGGGGCATCATTAAATAGTTTACGGAGGAAGTATGGATTGGTGGTTGGAACAGAGTTGGAGAGATATTGAGAGCTATTATTGAGTCATGGGAGGATGAGAGATGGCTCAGAAGGAGAAGAACGGAGGAAAAGATGAGGCGCGGCGTTATTAAATAAGGGCATGTGTGATTTACTGATGGCAGGTAGTGGGGAAGTAGGAATCAGGTGAATTATCACAGAAAGCAAGCAGTTTATAGCTTACACAGAGCAATTAACAAGCAGGCACAAAGTAGAACAGGTTTTCTTTCATTTACTGAATGCAGAAAACAGGAAACTAGGGAGGCTAAGTAACTGGCATATGCAGTGTTGTCTTACTGGTCAAGAAAAAGTAACGTGGCCCACTTGCTAAGTTTTTCTTACAGTCTAAGGACTACTACTATGGCAAGAATGTCACAGCCACTTTCCAGCACTGGGCAGGCATGTATTTAACTAGTTACAGTTAATGCACAGCAAGGCTTTTCAAGTTAAAGTTGCTTACACTGTACAGTGACAATATTCTCACTGAAAATGTTCAAGACTTGAGTCTTGTAGTGGAGATGCTTCAGTTTCAACATCAAGTGTGGATGAAGTGACCACAGTCTATTGCAGGATGACAGTATTCTCAGTGAAAAAATGTTTGAGAGTTACCATAACAGAAAATAACTAATTCATGTAGTGGTTAAAACTGGAAACCTCTTAGCACCTATTTTTGTTAGGATGCATTGCCAGGAGTGTGACTTCACCAGGACACAGGATTATGACCCGATTGCCAATTGTAATGTTTGTGTTCGAGAAATGGATGCAAAGAAATTCACCTCGACAGCGGATGTCGAGAGGTGAATTTTGCCATCCATGTAGGGAACATAAAATACTTTATGATCACAGAGCTGATCATAAGTCATTGTAGCACATGGAGATTTTATCTGCTTCATGCAGTACTAGTTAGTGAAAAGCAGGATAAAAAAGTGATGTGCTGTGGCAGCTTTGAAAGCTGGTAAAGCAGTGACGGAGTGGCTGATGTCCTTACATAATACCCCGTCTAAGACGAGCAGTTTAATTAGAAATGTCATGTGCACTTTAGCAGATACAAATGGGAGTTCAAATAAAGCTGTTTCATGCCTTTCTGCTGCTGTTCTCTCATTGGAGTTGTCTGCCCTTAGTGCAGACTCAATGTTAACAGAGCATATGGAGAGTGCTTAACAATTGTTAAGCATCCCTCTAAGCATTAAGTTTGGGTTTTGCACTATAGCAGTACTGAACCAGGACGTAATTTGGCTGCCTTTTTTTTTTTTTTTTTTTAACCACAATAATGGCAGTCCATGCACTACAAAGCAGATAGTCTTCACTGTGCGGTACTGACAAAAGTGAAAACATGACACTTGGAACGTATAAGTCTTAAATGCAATCTCTCACGTAATGCGGAGTACACTTCTGGAAGCTACAAAAAGGAAATGAGATAAGAGTTGTAGTAGAACAGTGCAAAGAATGAAAACCAGAATGACAGAAGGGTTTGGCCACAAGGAAAACATGAGAACCCACAGAAAGAATAAAAAACGGTGAGGAAGAAAAATGCGTCTGATAGTAGGGGACTTCAGTCTGCAAAAAATGATCCTGCCAAATTATTTACATAAATCCAAGACAGGTTTTGTGAATTAAGTGAAAGTTTCTCTACAGAAAGTGCAATCGTTCACAAACTAGAATTTCCTTACTTTTCAGCTGATTCTCAGGTCTGAGGACCAATTACTGCATAATGAGCACACAGCACAGGGGGAAAGGGAGACTCCTGTTGTGCCCCTATTCATACTTTGTTAATGAAGATACTCCTTTACTGACTAAAAGATGAAAAACTGGATTTTGGTCTAAAAGTTTTAAGCACTTTACACAGCTGGGGATAAAAGCCTTCCTTTGGATAACGCATAGTAGGAATAGAAATCTAACAAAACCAAAGGCCTTTTTAACACCAAAAAGATCACCAACTGAGGGGGCTGTCATTCTTCCTACACTGCCAAACTAGGTAAGGACTGACCAATTGAAAATACTTTGACAGCCCAGGATGACCTCCCTGCCCATTATCTGTAAGTACAGGTACAGATACTTGTCTATCCACAACACAAAAATCTTAACATTAACAATGAAACTGGTTAGGAATAGTAAATATTTGGGGTCAACTTTCCCTTTAGGTATCACAATGCTCCATCCTCTCCACAATGATGGAGACAACTAACCGCTGCTAGCTCTCTCAGTATATGCCCAACCTAGGCTTTAATCATGGATTTGCTCCCCATACCCATGCACAGAATATGGAAGACAAACAATCCACCTCACTGCTTTACAGGATGTCAAAGGTGAAATTGCTTTACTTCTGACTTCTCGACTGGAGGATTCAAACTCACAAGCAGTTGTGGATCCAGTCTCTCCATCACTCCTTTCTTCATTTTTCCAGGTCTCCAACTCCAAATTCTCTACGCTCTCGTATAAACTATTCACAATATTTTCGAAACTAATTTTCTATCTTGCCATCTAACCATCAGACACTGAATCTAAACTACCATTCTGTCTTTCATCAAATTTCCATGCAATTTATTTCCTCTGTTTTTCTCCATAAACCTACCAATGCTTGTTAAAATTTAGAATTGCCTTTGCTTCGGCTTAAAAAAATTTTAAGGACTCTAATGTGCATAAAGGCCTAACCTCTTCTTCCTTATTATTAAGAGTTTGCAGTGGGATAAAGGGGTGTCTTTTCTGGAAATGGCAAACAACCTCCAGATCTTTTGTAAGGTTCTAATTCCTTTTCCCATTTTTCCTTCTTCAGCCGTTATATCATCCCAAATGGCTGCCTTAATCTCATCCAACCATTTAATGAAGTCAGACCCTATCAAACTTATTTTCCAGGACCACTCAAGATATTATATTTGGCTTTTCTTAACCTTCCACCTCGCTTAACTCCTCTATTCTTTGTTACATTCATTGATGACTGCGTATGACAATAAATAGTAATTTCCCTAATTTGTAAATTAGGCACAGTTTTTAACACCACTTCTTGAATTATAGTCTAGTATAGAATGCTTAGCTGCATTTCATCAAAATATATTTTGCCTTGAGTTACTGTATATATCCCCTTCAAATCCCTAGGCTTATAGGTAAGGGCATGGCATCCATGTTGAAGAAGGAATAGTAGCACTCCACTCGTTCCTTATCGGACCACTGAATACAATGCCCCTTAGACATGTGTCCAACCAGACACCTGCATCATTTGGAATGCCGCAAAGCCTTCTCACCAGGAGAATTCAGGGCATGAATTTGGATCGCCTAAAGGCTCCGTCTCTGAATTCAGTCTCGTACAGGCGGCTGAGAGGGGGACCTTTGCCTGTCTTACTGACTAATGCCTTATACAAACTTACTATTGATTACCCAGGGCATAATTTTAAATTTGTTGTTATTGAGAAAGTTATATGCACCTAATCTGAGAGGGGGAGCTTGGTCATTACACTTAGAAAAAAGAGAACTCTATTAGATTCTGTTTTTTAATGCAGTTGGATGACCAGGGCTTAATGAATTAGCATCAGTTGGGTGCTTGTAAACTTAAGGCACAAATTAGGTAGCGTTTTTTTTTTTTTTTTTTTTTATCTTTATCTTTATGATGTACTCAGTTGTGAATATTACGATTATACTGTATTGTACGTTTCTCCTTTAATGTAATCGGGGGTTTTTTGGGCTTTTAGAGTTTGTCATTTAAAAATGTCTTTTAATTAACTGTGGTCATGCAACATTTTAAAAGTGTACATTAACCATGTTAGTTTGTAATGATTTAGTAGCTGATGAAATCTCCTTTATTTTATGAGATGAAACCGCTTATTCTTCATTAAATGGTATATTTCCTGAACTTGCGTTCAGTTTTGTTTTACGCAAGTTTGTTTAGTTCCTGCTTGATTCAGTTTACATGGATGCATGCATGCACAACATTGGAGAGGGACCTGTAGCTTCTGTTATGTTATACAAAACAATGCTTATTCAACCTCACAAAGGAAAATGTGTCTCTTAGCAATTTAACAACTCAATCCAGGAATACCAGACTTCCAGTCACTCAAGCCCATTTCCAAAATGGGATCACAAGACCTAACATCACTGAATGGTATTCTATTAGTTCTAACCAGTAATTTTGTATTTTACCTTTTAGATTCATAGGTAAATACTAGGCAATCAATCTACAGACTATTACACAGGTTCATAGGTGTTTAGTAGACTAATGAACACAAGGGCCTTTTTAAGCCTAGCAATGCATACCAAATAAATGACAAGTTCGGATACCCTTGATAAGTGTAAGCAGGGGCATGGGATATGAACCATTTACAGGTTACCTGTGTACATTAGAGACATGGGTGCCAAATCAGGGAAGAATTTCCAGTTTCCCATCCAATTGTCCAAGTTGCACTTGAATTGTGTTAGGGAGGAACTCTGCTTCACAAGAATGGGGAGCCTGTTCCACAGACTGGGTAGTCTCTGGGATACATACCTATCCATCCAACAGGTCCTATTTATATCACAGGCAAGGTTTAAGTCTTTAGAATGGGTAATTCTGGTGCTGTTTGTTTTGTGGGTATGCAGGAGGTCCATCAGAGTGGGGTCTGACAATGCCCTGTATGCCAGGCATAGATCTCCCCTCAAATGCCTGTAGGAGACAGAATACAGGGATAGAGCCTTGAGACAGGCTGCATAGGACATATTACTTGCACCTTGTATTCTTTTAGTGAGGAACCTCTGTGGACATTCCAGTTGTTGTATATGCCTGATTAGGTACATATCAAAGGGGGGCATTGTACTCAATGATAGGTCTGATGAATGCCAAATACAGTGGAACAATGACTTCTTTGGAGTTAGATGCCATACCTTTGTTTATAAGTTGCGCAACATAGAATGATTTCCTCACCACTGTAGACACATGATGGTCAAAGGCTAAATTATAAGTTGTGTGTGTCCCTAAGTAACGCTGAGAATCAAGCTCTATATTTTGTGTCTGTGAACACATGTGACATTATGCCAACCTCCAATGCCCCCCCCCACCCCCCCAAAAAATCTGATCATCAAAAAATGGGTATCTATCTAATTATATTTGTTTAGCAGGTCAGTACATTGGCCAGTTTCAGATTCAGCCTGGGAGAAATACAATGCATTTCACATAAAAAATACAAAAATGTAAGTAATAGCAGGGAAATTCATATTCATTACATAGAAAAAATGTATATATACATTCCAGTGGATAAACAGTGCAATGTACATTCAAGTACAGTGTAATGTAAAACATACTCAATAGTTTCTAAAATGGGTCCATCTTCAGTGAATCCTGGGAGAGGAGAAGAGATTCGGAAAGGAGACAGGTTAGACGATATGTCTGGCTTGGATGGAGAAGTACTCTGAGCTGCACTCTGAATTTGGAATAAGTGTTGATTTCCTTAATGTCGATGGGGAAAGCTTGCCAAAGAGTAGGTGCCTGAGAGGAGAAAACATGTGCAGTGCTGTGGGGTTTGGTTCCAGGGGTAATGAGAGTTGGTGTGACACAGCATGTGCAGTGCTGTGGGGTTTGGTTCCAGGGGTAATGAGAGTTGGTGTGACAGAGCATGTGCAGTGCTGTGGGGTTTGGTTCTTGGGGTAATGGGGGTTGGTGTGACAGAGCATTTGCAGTGTTGTGGAGTTTGGTTCAAGAGGTAATGAGAGTTGGTGTAACAGAGCATGTGCAGTGCTGTGGAGTTTGGTTCTAGGGAGAATGACAGTTGGTATGACAGAGCATGTGCAGTGCTGTGGGGTTTGGTTCTAGTGGTAATGAGAGTTGGTGTGACAGAGAATATGCAGTGTGTTGGGGTTTGATTCCAGGGATTAACGTAACTGCAAATCAATAAAAATATGCAAAGGAGAATCTAAAAACAAAAATCACTAAGAAGTTGCAGAAAATTATAAGGAATTCATTTTTGAGTGAGGGTGTACTGAGAATAAAGCTTAAATTATCTGTAGCTCAATATGAACACAACACAAATTAATTTCAACGGCTCATGCTGTACTCAGGCTATTAGAGTAGGCTCTCCAAATTGTTGGGTTCACTTACATAATTGTAGAGAATGCTGTCTAAGTCATAATATAATTACTAGTTATTACTGATAGCACTCTCAAACCACTTAGTGGCAAATGTCATAATGTACACTCATAATGTCAAAAGCATTTATTGCCAACTGAGCCAGAGGTCAGTACTGGGTGATTTTCAAAAATGACTAATTCCCTGCAAATAGCAATTACCAAATAAGCATGTGTGATGTTCTAATTTTATTTATCCTCTCAAGTGTAAGCCTCGGAGAGCTGCTATAAGTTCATAAGTAAAGGTTCAGGCAACTTAAAATGTGCAACACTCTAATGTCCAAGTGTGTGTGTGTGTGTGTGTGTGTGTGTGTACGTACACACACATATTTGAGACTATGTTTCTAATATAACATTTTTTTCTTTTACTGACATGTTCTGCAGTTTTAAGGAATATTCAGAACAATCAGTAGGAGAGGTCAAAACTGCAAATGACGTCTGTGCAGATATACTTAAAAGCTACAGAAATACAAAGTCAGAATAAAAGAAATTCAAACTGGTTTAGAATCTTGGGGTGCATGGTTCCCCTGTCTCACTTTGCGTGTGTCTCTGTCACACACACAGATATATAGGTGATAACCTTTGGAAGTTTGCAGAAACACATTCAACAAATGTTAAAAGAAAATAAAAATCATGTATAACAAGTCGAGAACACTTTTTATGTAGGCTGGAAGTAAGGAAGGGTAGGATTGCACAAGAGCGATTTACTAACATTCTGGAAATTTTACAACAGCTCTACATGAGCAGGAAATGGTTGGATCTACTCTGCAAAGTTACTAAATTATTAGATATAAGTCTACTTGAAAAGACCGAAAAGCCCACTTACTCGAAGAGAAGACCAAAACGATATCACCGAATCTTCAATTAAGGAACCGGTCTGACAACAATAACAAAAAAATACAAGGAAGCAATCCCAACCCACAAGCACGCAGTGTGAGGGACTGTGCCCACCCTACACCCCTGTAACTAATTACACCAGCTCCAAGATTGCACTATAGTGGAGAAAAGGCAAACTTCCAAAGTTGGCCAACCGGTTACTTTCCCTGGCTAATGTCTCAGTTATGTGAAGATTCGCTTACATGAAGATTCGGTGATGTCATCTCGGTCTTATCTTTGGGCAAGTGGGCTTTTGATCTTTTCAGGTAGACCTATATATATATATTTGTGTGTGTTTTTTATATATATATATATATTTTTCTTTTTGTATTACACACACAGTTCCTCATAAGTCTTTCTACCAAATGAGTTTATATATGTTTACAGCTGTTTACATATGATTTTTACCTAGCTTTCCACCTAGATATATTAAGTACTCACATGTATGTTGTCTATCAGATATGTTTGCTTAACAGTCTAATGGGACACAAGCAATCATTTTGTCTACACTTATTTTATACTATAGCGGATACATTTCTTGTAATTTTTTTTATTTCTGTAAACTGTTACATTTGCATTTTGCATTGAAGTGTTCAATGTCATGCCAACCTATGCCTGAACTAGTCCAGTACCCTGGTTAGCAAAAATAAAATATGGCTTGAGACTTTAAATTATGTTACCAAGTAAAACCAAATACAAAAATCATCTCTTATGCTGCATTTGAGCTTGAAAATAGATAAGCAGAAGGAAACAAATCCAGTTTTATGTGCCTAGAGCATATACCCTGCCCACACAACAAAAACCTTCCATTTCTCAAAACAAAAGTACAAATACCACATGCATTTTACTGCTAGCAATGCCAAATCTGTAAAACAAATTCTGTTTTTGGCTTAATAGGCAAGTCACTTAACTTTAAATATGTACAAAAAAGGTTAAAAGGTTCTAATCCCAGCAGGGTGAATGACAGTGTTATCTTCTAGTTAGAAAATGGATGAACGTGAATCTTTAAAAATCGAAGGGTGGGCAGTGATGATGTCAACAGATTACCTTGGTGCGGGTGCTGATAATGGTGTCAGGATGCAACTTTGTTGATGGTAAGTCTGCCTTATACAATAAAATACTCTTCTGTTACGTGCTGGTCATTAATCTCAGACAGTTCGGCCCAAGCAAGTCCCAGTGTCAACTCAGAGTGGAATCAGCCCAGGTACCAGTGTAAAACCTGCCAATAAATGGATTTGGAGTTAAGCAGCCATTCTATAACCTGTCTCAGGTCACTTGAAAATCTGCGAAGGATTGGCTCAATTTCATGGCTGCTCCTTTTTTTTCAGAATAAATATGTAATGGTTCATAAAATTAAATTATGGAGTAACTTCTTCTGCGGCAGGTGCTTGTTCCTTCAAGTACGTGTTTGGTGTGGAATATGAGAGCCAATTTACTCCAAGGTATTGAAGAAAGTGAAGCGTCAAACTTATCCTTTAAGAAAAAGTTTTGGAAAAAGCTCCTTTAATTTTCCCTACAGTAAGCAGACCTGTAAAGCATTTTAAACGTTTATTAAGGTTATATATGCTTTCCAAGTTCCCCTTCTATCCAAAACTTCATGACACAGCACACCAAGTATGAACACCATTTAGGGTCATTTGACTTCCATATGCACACTTATTGAAACATTTCAGTCAGGATGCCAATAATAATAATCTTTAAAAAAAACATTAATAATAATCTTTAAAGCAGGGGGGGTGCAGTGGTTAGCATTGTTGCCTCACAGCAAGAGGTTCTCCCATTCGATTTTCGGCTGGACCACCTCCTGTGTGGAGTCTGCATGTTGTCCCCGCAGTCGAGTGACATCTAAAGACATGCAGGTAGGTGCATGTGTGAATGGGTGTGCGCCTTCTTTGAAGGTTGGGTGTCGGGCTGGCAACTTGGCACTGTAAAAATTCATTGCCAATCATTAGCGGAACGGAGTTCTGCTGTGGCGACCCATTAACTGGGAAAATCCAAAAGACTAAAGCAAGGCACTCTCCACTCTCTCATGCAGGAGCAAAACAAAAAAAATCATGCCTGAACAAAAAAATAAAAAGGAACTATTCACAAAATATACACTGCAAGGACAGGAGATGGTAATGTCAGCTTTATGGTACATGAACTATCATCGGGGTTGGGAGGATGGCCTAATGGTTAAGGTGTTTGACTTACAAACACAAGGTGCAGGGTTTGAATTTCACAAGGGATAATCGGCTAGGCTTAAAATGGCTTGCAAGGGCAGTTAGCCTAGTACTATCCTATGAACCTATGAAAATGAAATGCAGTTTAACTTATGAGAAGGAGAGAAACATGCTAACAGCTGGAAACATCAGGAAAGGTAATAATTGATGTGGTAAGTCAATGTCAATTAGTTATGCAAGAGTTTTAGATGTCTAAACATTTACAATTAGATCACAAAACATTAACTCAAAACTCTAAAATCTCAAATGTTACATTTCGGGAGTCCCACAGAACAGAACAAAAAAAAATCCCTGCATCAAATTATGTTCTGCTTCCTTCTGCAGCCCTTGCCCACCCACATTTTTTGTTTCAGTTTGTTTTGTTAAGAGACCTTGCATAAATATACATACCTAACTTTTTAGTAAAAGCAAGAGTGAAAAATTGCAAACTGTTAAAAAGCATCAAGTATATATACATCTGTCACAGAAATGTTCTCATAAAAGACCCCAAGTAGTTATGTTGTACAGAGAGACATGGTAAATATCCTACAGGTTTGTACAGATTAACAAAATATTCATTAAAAACGTTACAATTTAACAGTTTTCTATAGCTGTAAGTAGCCTATAATGAATGAACAGAGAAATCAAGTAAAATGAGTGAAAAACTGTTAAGAAAAGGCAATAAAATGGCATTTAGTATAAAACTAAGGGGAAAGTAGTCCATGACACACCAATGGAGACATCAAGGGGAAAGTGGTACATGACACACCAATGGAGACATCAAGGGGAAAGTGGTACATGACACATCAATGGAGACATCAAGGGGAAAGTGGTACATGACACACCAATGGAGACATCAAGGGGAAAGTGGTACATGACACACCAATGGAGACATCAAGGGGAAAGTGGTACATGACACACCAATGGAGACATCAAGGGGAAAGTGCTACATGACACACCAATGGAGACATCAAGGGGAAAGTGCTACATGACACACCAATGGAGACATCTAAATCAATCCAGGGAAGATGCAGTGAATCACTACTATTCATCGCAGTTTTCTCAATCAAGCCAATCAAAATATACTAAACCACAACTACTCATCGCAGTTTTCTCAATAAAGCCAATCAAAATATGCTAAATCACAACTGCTCATAACAGCATTCTCAATCAAGCCAATCAAAATGGAATGAATCAAAGCTATGTGTAGCATCCTTCTCAGTCAGCTGATCAAATCAAAATACAATAAATTCACAATGTTTCTTAGCTACTTTCGCAAAGTTACAAAATTCAACAGCAGTTGTATGACAATTTAAAAAAGTTGCGAATAAATACATTAAAATAAAACTCACTGGAACATAATATTCATATAACATGAAATGTTTTACAATGCAAAATGCTTTCAAGTGGCTCTGAGTGAAACAATATCTTTCTGAACTCCATCTGAATTTGAAAAGTGGAATTCAGAGTGGAATTTCAAGTACACTTTTTATAAAACGGCTAGTCTCTTGACCACCTGACTGAGGACGACCTTCAGCCATCCTCTTTTTCTTTATATAATCAACTCAATGTTTACTGTAACTGAGAGAAAGGAGAATATCCTCGATTCTTTTTAAATACAGTTTAGTACTCGGTAGAAGTTTGCACTTGTAGCTTTCACTTCCAGCCTACATTCGGAGTACATATGCCTTACTCTCACTTGAAAAAGTTTAAATAGATTACCAATACACATAAGGTGCTCTGACTGCTTACCAGCATCAGGCACATTCAGTGACCATCACCTGACTACCTATATCAGTTTAAAACTGCATTACATACATGGGTGGGAGAGCAAGTCTAGTCACTGAATGAACTGGAGTCTGTGTTTGTAATGGCTTCCGAGCCCAGCAACATTAATGTAAACTGGGACTTTAAATGTTGGAGCAAAAACAGCAGCGGTAATGTAATTGTTGACAAGACTACTGTAAGCACTTTTGTAGAACATCGTTGTTCGTTTCCCCTTTTATATCAAACATAATATTCTATAACAGATGTTCAGCTGCTTGCTGCAGGGAGGGCGGGACAACTAATATACTAGCATGTTACATGTGCACCAGTCCAGAACAAGCATGCTACTGTACAAGTTAAAACCTTCTGATATAACACAATGATTATACTTGTGAGCATTCTGCCCTAACTATTCTTGTAAAAGGGAATCTAGTTCAAGACTAATAACACAGTCGACAAGAATGAATGAATTACTAAATAAAGAAAACAACGGGAAAAAACTATCACAGTTTTTATTCACAACTTACATGAACACATCCCTCTGTATCACAGATCTACATAACTAACAAAAGTAATTTGTGTGCATGTGTCCCAGTTTTCACACAGTGTTGACATTTCCTGGTTTACAGAGCACCTATCTAGTCCCCCCCTGCATATGTGGAGCTCACTTACACACACACGATTTGCCTTTACTGCCCACACTTTTCTACAAGTTTCTTGCCTTGGAGTTAGTTACTGAAGCAAAAATCAAATACTAATGAATAGGGATGAGTTTTATAACACAGTTACTGATTTGAAAGGTAAAGATGACAGAGACAAAAGAAGTGCTGTATTTGTCTAAAAGCAATTTTAGAGTTGTCATGACATTTTAAAGAGATAAAACATTTTAAGGGCATCGCACCGATACCAAAAAATAATGTCAAATACCAGCCTATGTTGTAAGTACTGACATGCTATGCTTCAAAACCAGAAAAAGTAATGAAATCCATCTTGTTGAAATAATTGTCTCAGTCCTCTGGTTACAATGATGGTCATGGATGCAGAAAACACCTTGAAACTATTTTGTCACCTGACAGCTTTCTACAAACACTATCATTGTTTAGAATGCAGACTAGCCTATCCCACATTTCCTTCTAAATTTGACTTTTATTGCAATCCTCAGCTAACCTTTTAAGCTCAGTAACATACTCAGTAACAGACTCACTAGCTAGCCTACTAGAAGAATTAGATATGAGGAACTGCACAGTGAAGACTAGTCCTTGGACTAAAATGAATTGTTTTACATGTAAGATAGCCCTTCAAGTATATCACCAACTGCCTTTGTTGAGATGATATAAATTTGTCATTAGTTTACAAGTTTGGACTCCAAAAGTAGTTTAAGAAAGCTGAATTCTTTCTTCTACTATTTAAAAAGGAAAACATACACACGCACACTTAAACCCATGTATATAAACATTATACTTGGGGCATAAGGATGGAGTTGGGCATTTGTTATGAAGGGTTAAATATGAAATGAAAAAGTAGGTAAATACAATGTTACTTTCTTAATAGTTGCCTGTGTTATACAGCAAATTACTGAAGGTATATCGTGACTTTTCTGGATTTATAAAAAAAAAAAAGTAGTTAAACATACTGGATATCAAAGATTAAATTTATCCCTGCATATCTTAAACACGATTTGAGCAGATTACCAGACACATTGTAATTTCAGTAGACTCCCTCTTATCCGGCCTCTCTTCAACCAGCCATCAAATTTCTGTCACAGTCCTTGCAAAAGACAACAGAGAAAAACACGGCTGCCTCCTCTGGGCTAAATAACAACAAACATTTGAGTTTTAGACTTCATATTCGTTAGAAAAATGCATACTAACAAACACCTGTTATTCTGTCTGATTTATAACCTATAAATGGAATTTTGTATGCTTTTTATGATTAAACAGCCATTTGTTTATCCAGCCTAAGATATGCATTCAGTTCAGCACTCAGTGGACATAACCTGCCACAAGTCATGAGTCTTGGGATTAAGTTACATTAACTAAAAGGGTATTGACCTTCCCAAACCAATCCCAGGAGCATAAATAAATAAATAAAAAATAAAAAAAAACTCATTTGTTGATCTCTGATAAAGGGTTCCACTTGAAAATGTGTGGTCTTTCAAAAGCTAGCAGACTTGACATTGATTATGTTTGATAAAGACTGTGTGGGTTCTATTTCCCCACCTGGTGCTTGGATTCATCTTCCAGTACCAACACTACAGACTGCGTTGTCTTTGAAAGTGATGTTAAACTAAGTTCTTACCTGCTTGATCTGCTAACAGCTGAAGCATAAACGATAATCATGGTACATTTCCAAGAGTAGAAAAACTTTCTCAATATTCTGCCCAAGCTTCCACTGCTCAATATGTATACGTCCGTGGTTCTCCTATGAGGACAGGACATAGGAGTAGTAGGACTAACCAGTCAACAGAAGCAGAAAGTCTGCTATACCAAACCAAAATTCTAAGTCTCTAACTGACTAAACTTTGCTTACACTAACAATGGTCCCTGAAATTTTGTGGCTTCAGATGGGGTTTAGCTGGTTTATGGAGGTGCAAGGGGTGATTTCCCTTAGGCCAAAAATTTCAGATGATGAATAATTTGGCTTCCTTGTTTCAATGACTCAAGACTCTGACAAGTCTGCCAGCATTTCCAATCAGATCCATTTTAGTCCCATACAGCAAATTGCTCCATAGTCGGAATTCCCATACTCCTTTTATGTTAATATACATATGATCTGAGGGGGAAATGCATCTGGGATGTTAACGGATGGTCTTTAAAACTGGCTTAATTTTCACTGGGAACCTCTACAAAGTGCTTTTCATTTCCCGTAAATCCCCCTCCTGACAGTAACTTCTTGGTCAGCTTAAAATGCCTTCTATTAAAAAAATATAAAAATGTTTGTTTAATCAAGGCTGAAAAAAATAATACTTCAATCTATTGGCCGGTGGCAAAGGACCAATTTCTATGTACATAATCAGTGCCATTTTCAGAAAGAAATTCAAAGACAGAAAGGAAAGAGCAGGAATTCAATAAATGTTTCACATAAGATCGATACTTTTAGTTATTACACGGGAAGCCCTGAGACTAGAACTCAGCTACCTATAAATGAACCAATGCATAAGGAAGGGAACAGAACCTTGCATCCCTGTACACTCTTTCCACCTAGAAATGGAATCTCTTCTTGTGACATAAGGATTGTCCAAAGATAAATCCACTGGGAGACTTGGTCCTACCACCAGTCCACAATGGTTCCTCCATCTGGTTGGAAGTTAGGCATAATGGTTAAGGTGTGTGCCTTACAAACACAAGGTGCAGGGTTTGATTCTCATATGGGGTAGGCTTAAAATGATCCACAAGGACAGTTAGCTCAGTACTAATCTATGAACCAATATATACTCCACTTGACCGGTGCAGTTGACCAAAACATGTGTACCATTTAAAGGAAGGGTAGTCTAATTCCTGTGAGTGGTCACAAAGGCCAGAGACCAGGCAGTCTAATTCCTGTGCATGGTCACAAAGGTCAGAGGCCAAAATTAGGCTTAAAGAATAAGAAACCAAGTAGTAAATAAAATATGAAGTCAGACACATGGGCCATTTCCTGGACCAGTATGTAGCAGTTTTCAAACATACGCATCAGCAAAACCATCACATACCAACAGGTGCTGCACTGGCTGGAAAGGTTGTTAGCAGAAGGCACTTGGGTAAGGCAGGAAACAGAAGTGTTGCTCGTAGCACTGTTTCTAGTGATTTGCATAAAACATCTATGGACAGAAGCCTACAACAGGAATACTCATTTCATCATAGAAGATGCTAATCATGTTCACTATGTCTGCTTTTTAGATGCTTTGTTTATTCATGTTTCCAAAAGGCTTAAGTACATGCAGCTACGGTTTGTGTACAAGCATCTACAAAAAGCACAATGCCATCTGCCAGTGGATAATCTCAGTATGTTATGCTCCATCTCAAGGGGTGAAGATCCTTAAAAAGTTTTCTTCTGTAAAACTCTCATGAATACTTAAAAGGAGCAGCTATTCCATGAAGCTAACTCCATTTAGCAATATAAAGGTTTGCTTCCCTGGCCCCACTGAAAATGAGCTCACAGGCTGGTACTAGGCTAATGTCCACTGGGGCCTTTTTAAGACTAGTCATGCATCCCCAAACCTCTGACAAGTTCTGCTACCATTGATAAATGTAAGAAGGGCTTGGAAGATGAAATGTTCACAAGCAGAGGCCTGGGAGATAAACCATTTACAGGTTACCTGTGTCTATTAGAGACATACGTGCAAACACAAGGGTGAATTTCCTGTTCCTTATCCACTTGCCCAAGTTGCACTTCAACTGGGTTAGAGAAGAACTCTGCTTTACATGTTTGGTGAGCCTGTTGCAGAGAAGGGGTGGTCTCTGGGATATATGCCCATCTCTTTAGCAGGTCCTATTTATATCACAGTCAAGGTTTAAGACTTTATAACAGATAATTCTTGTACTGTTTGTTTTGCAGATATATAGGAGCTCCAAGATTATATCACCCTAGAGGGGACTCAAATCTACAACTCTGGATGAAGAGGCCAATACCTTATCCATTACACCAATGGACCCCTGACAAGTTAATTCAACAACCTGACATAGAAATAGAACCCACAGCCTTCTGCACCAAACGTGAGGGTGCTACCTGTGAAAACACTGAGACTGCAAACGCATGGCTTTGCCCAGTCAGACATGCCCAGTAAACAAAGACAAATGAATAAATAAATGTAACCTACTCAATATCTATGTAGAATTTGCCCTGACTACATTAACCATGATTACACTCTGAACTAAATGCACATCTGAAACAGTGCAGTCGGGTAATAAAACCATTCCTAACTATTCTTTTCCTGTTAATCTCAACCTTATTTGATAATAACAATAATCAATTTCCACTTTATTTTTCTTCCATCCTCTCTCTTCTCCATCTCTTGAGATGACAGGATAATGTTTTGTAAGTTTGCATTATTCCATGTCATCGACCACTTCCTCATTACCTTACAGCAAT
Source organism: Protopterus annectens (assembly GCF_019279795.1). Lineage (NCBI taxonomy): Eukaryota > Metazoa > Chordata > Ceratodontiformes > Protopteridae > Protopterus > Protopterus annectens. Next base: position 85,752,258 of record NC_056746.1, on the reverse strand, counting down.
ATATTACTGCTCATATACTGTTACTATAAACACCCTTTAGGCTGAGCTACTTTGACAAAAAGCTCTGCAACAGATCTGGTTAAATCAGAAAGTAACTAACTGGTCGGTCATAAATGGACTTGACTGCAGGTCTGGAAGAAAGGATGTCAAACAAATAAAAATCAAACCAGCACTCCAGGGTAGCTAAAACTTCAGACCCTCCTGAAAATTTATTCCGTTCAAGTACTGATTCTAAAAGACTAACATTTAATGAAACAAAATGCAGCAAGTAGTAAACAGTGAATACATTCTATCAGAGTATTATGCATGCGTGCAAACATGTTCTGAATTCCAACATGCAGTACACAGACAGCAAATTGCCTAGATCTGGGGATGTCATTGTCCCCTTTACTCAGCTCTCATTAGACCAATCACTGAATAAAATGCCTTTTTGGCATGCATCTGTCTTGATACATGCAACTGCTGGAATGCCCACAGAGACGGCTTACTAAAAGGATACAAGGCATAGATAACACATCCTACACAGACTGACTCAAAGTCTCAACACTATTCTCAGTTTCCTACAAACTGCTAAGAGGTGACCGGTGTTTGGCACACAAGGCATCCTCCAACCCATTACTGATGGACTTAAAGCACATCAGCAAGTCAAATGGCACCAGAAATCCCATGTTTATGGATATAAACTTCTTCTGCGACATCAACAGAATGGCTTGGATGGACAGGTATATTTCACAAAGGATACTACTGCTATGAAACAGACTCCCCATCCACATAAAAAAAAGCTCTTCCCTGTCCATTTTCAAGCACAACTTAGATCTCTGGATGGGAAACATAAAATTTACCCCAGGATTGCCCCCTGTACTACTAATGGACAGAGGCAGCTCCTAAATGCTTTATCCCATGCATCAGTACCCTCAAATTATCTATGGTACAATCCCAGGTATTGTCATTAGGGGTATTATATAATTATTGACCATGGGAAGGGTAAGGCCAAATGTATAACCAAATGGAAGGTGGTTTTAAGCACAAGAAGGGAAACTGGCCAGGCTTAAAATGCCCCACAAGGGCAGTTAGCCTAGTACTAATAATAATAATAATAATAAATAAATAAAAAATAAAAAATAAAATACTTACCTGTGGACATATTAAACTTTTTGCACTACTATGTTCTTTTTCCTGTAACTAGTAAAACATTAGAGCTGGTGATGCTCCATGTCCGGCAAAGAAATATTGTGCCTTTCTGATGATTTCTACTTGTGTTTCTGACATGAATGTCTCAAACTTTCCTTTACTCTCGAGGTGAATTTCTTGACATCCGTGTCTTGAACACATAACTTGATTATGTTCAGAGACACGTTGATAATCCTCTACGATATACAATTTTCAAAATTATATTATGCCTCATGCTTCCACATATACGAGCAAAGGCATGCACACACGCACAGTAACACTAGAACTGTATCAGAGAAACTTGACCACTCGGAAACCTATTGAATGACCTTGCCTTGCCACACAGACAAAAAAGTGCGACAGAATGACAAGTCGAACAGCTTTTAAAGCTGTAAGCTGAAGGCAGGTGCAGTGCTCTCCTGCTACTGTCTGTGCGACACTGCTAAGTGTGTCACAGCTTCTAAAGCTGTAAAACAATTTATGCTTACACTTTTGTTTTTGTAAATGGAAATTCAGTGGGGCAGCTACAGCTCAATATATAACAAATAATTACAATCATGTTTTTCTGATTGTAATTAGTTTACTTGTTCTCAAAATGAATACCAGGATTCACTTTGAAAACAAATTCCCTAGCATCTATTTATCAAGCACACAATAAATTGGTTATGCTCAGAGACACGATCAGACCCCTCTTTGACTAATGCAAATAATGTGCTGCTTCTAGCTATGTTGCATGCCAGGGCAGTTTCTTTGCACATGAGCTGTGCAAACTGGACCTACGTATTATAGTGTGATCATCTGCACACATGCATTACTGCTCTGTTGTTTGAAGTCTTATCATGTTATGAGGATTTTCTGTAGGTTTATTGTTCAGACATCAAGTTTATAAAAAGGGTCTGCCATAACTGGACCTAACCAGTCAACTAAGTGCGATACATGAGTTAAAATATATTATTAATAAAAACTGTATCAGAACACTTGGCATTCAACTGAAAGATCAACCCAAGTGTTTAAGGAGGTCAAAATTCATTGTAGTTTTAAAACCCTTCAAGTTCCAAGTGGAGGAATTACAAACATATTTATTATATAACCATGCAAATTTGAACCAGAGATTCTACATGCAAGCAAAACAGATTAAGATATTTTCCTTACATTCTTGCAAATGTTCTGTTTTTCTTCTGCTACAACAGCAAATGTAGTTGTACTGTGAAATCTACATTTCCATGTTAAGACTTAAATGGCAGATACAACATAGGGAGTAACAAAATATTTCTGATTTATTCAAAGCTTCATACTATTGCTTTAAGGGCTTTTTAAATTGTTTGTACCTATTTTGTGTGTCTGTTTTTTGGAGCTTTTCTCCCCAGGACTCCATTGAAAACGGGTTCTTTTAGGCCCAATGGACTATCCTGGTAAACCAACTGCAAATAAATAAAATAAATAAAATAAAATATTGCCCCTCTCAAAGATAACTGGTGTTTGTTCTTTGGAACAAGACTAAATTATGTAATTAAACATACAGTACACATATTAAAGTCTCATAACAGTATATTATTGCAGACACATTTACCTTCACGGGTGGCTCACTTGTCAGTTTTATTTACATACTAGAATGCTTAAAAATAATGCCTGCTGAAAACAATGTGTATATCATGGATTTACATGGGGTATACTGAGCTATATACCTGCAGCTACACTTAATAATGTTATCATTAAATTTTGTTTACCCATAAAATGGCTGATGAAACAACCAAAGAACCTCTGACAGCTCTCCACATACATACATACACACACACACACGCTCTCTCTCTATCAAATTACCCAGCTATGTGTAACAACATTTTAAACTGAAGTCTGTCTGCCTGATCTGATGACAGGTGTCATATATTTTAAAGAGCCCATGACACTAAGTGAAGCATTTTCCTGGTGTCCTATTTCTTGTATTAGGAACACAAGCTCAACGGACCCTATCAGGCATACAAAACATAGTGCTTATATTAATACAACAATAATGTCGGTTGCAAGTGCCTGACTTTGTGGCAGCTCACACTGACGGTGAATGTCCCATTGCACATACCAATGAGGAACAGATCTATACAAAATATTAGAACAGAACTCCATACACAACATTTATACATACAACAGCAAATTACATGACATCATACTAAGAAAATATAGCAGTGCAAACAAAAGAGAAAGAAAACAGGCAATAACCTAAATAAACAAACACTTTATGTAATCACTACAATGTTTGTGGGGCTTTTTCTCCATCATAAATCTCCTCCTTGCAAGCTTGTTCCACATATGACCCCAAGTATCACATGAATGCCGTTAGTATTATGTCCAAATCCAAATGTGCCTAACATATTAAAGACTTCCAACATGCCATAATATAAATGCAATCATGATTACAATAACTTGAGTCTTTAGGTAATCCTGAGACCTTATCTGCAGTTTCAGCATACCTCACTGACTCACAGAGCATAGTATTAAAATGTTTCCTCCCCCATGCCCTCCCCACAGCTTTGTTTGACCACATCAATATATGGACTAAAAAAGAAAATGTTTCTGTGCCTCAGTAAAATTGTCACATTTGAGCAGAGAATGTAATCGGTCTTTTCTCCTCTTACATACCCAGTTACTTCCAACCCCTAATGCATGCACCTTCAACAAAATATGAGCATTACAGTAGGAATCCAGTCAACAATATAGTGTTATAATGACTTTATATCAGAAAAGTTTGTCTTTTTCTCCTTGATAGAAATCAATTTTTTTTTAACTGAAATCATTTTCCCAGTACTAGTGGAATGACTGTGGAAGTGGCCTACATTACACTTGGGCAAGTGTTTTTCTTTTTTTAATGCCTTCAACTGACTTCACATGCCCTACAACCTCCAGTTAACAATTATTCCCGAAGGGTGATATGAGGCACCTTGCCTCTGCACAAGAACCCTGCACCTCCTGAAGTAGAGAAAGGTGTAAAAGATGTTCACTGAAATTCAGGCATATCACTTGTCAACACTATCAAAAATGTGATTGTTCAACAATGAATGTCTGGCAATCAGATTATGTTGTTTTATCATTTTATTTCAGTTAATATTTTAAAAACAGTAGTTCCAAAACAGATCTCCCCAAATACTAAGTTCTTTACTAACCATTACTGTTTTAAAAACTATAACATTTGTCCATAAAACTTCATGTGTTGCCTTCCTAAACCATCGAAAATAGAAGCAATTTCTTTGCTGTGTTTACTGTTTTTCAAAAGATCAGCAAATAAACCATTATATGTCCTTATCACGGCCTCTAATCTTTTTCCAAAACTGTTTTCATATAGAGTCATTAGTAAATAACCTTGTTCAGTGTGTACAGTATTCCCAGTAGCTTCCACTGGCACCATCTTGCTGCAAAACCTCTCTTATAAAATATGCTCAGAAGAATTTCCTGCTATAAAGACAGCACAGACCTTCACAGTGTTCACTGTTACCACTTAAAAAAGCTACAGTGAAGCCAGAAAATAATTTAATATAACTGTACAAGATTAGCACGCAAAATTAAAAAATGTTATAGTTGTGACGATTGGGGAGAGATGGGCGAAGGCTGCCAGCCTAGTCAAATAGAATTTGATACATAATTCTATCAACTTATAAGTAAATGTAAAATACAGGCATGTTTTCTTGATAATAAATGTAAAATACATGCATGTTTCTTGAGTGTAAAGGAGACTGTGAAATGTGGAACTGCAAATTACGTGACAATATTGCACTTTACTGGCCCAGTGAAGCATGTTGTGACCCTTTCATGTTAGAATTCGGCTCCACTGCGGCTGCATGTAGGTTTTATGCCCATTGTTTTAAGGCTAAAGTTTATGACCAGAATTTAGATGTGGAAGGTGCTTTATTGCTCTAGTTTCTGCTAGAATGTATATGTGAAATGTCTTCTATTGTTGTAAGTTTCTGTGCAGGTGTTAGATTGCTAAATAATGCAGTTTGTGGCCTGAGAACTCAGGCCAGGTGTTAAGATGATGCAGTTTGTTTGCCTGGGAAAACAAAAGTGTCAAAAATTATGTAATTTGGGGAGGGACCCAGCAAACATGTTTGTTAGTAATGTTTAAATACTATTTCTCACAAGAGACTAAACATTTTGACTTTGGACATTTAACTTATCAGCACTCTGCCTTGTGTTCACATATAAGTTTTAGCACTGTGATTTCTTGTAGGAATAGTTAAAGCTAGTAAAGATTAATTAGGTATTTTTCTTTGAAATCAGACCTGTCCTACTGTATTATTTTAAGTTTCTGTGTGATCTCTGAACTTTTAAATATCTCTGTGGTGTAGTAGTTTTGTCTTATGTTTTATTTATTATTGAATATTTTTTTAAAACCTTCTACTTGTCGCTGATTTGTGTACAGAACAGCTCTAAAGTACATTGCATATTTAGAGAGGTTATTGTAATAGGCCACTCTAAAGTAAGCCTCGACTGTTAGTCATACTACTATTGGATAATAATATTGCACAGTAATAATTGGACACCCTTTTAAGGGCCTTTTAGTAGCTGATATTATTAAATGGGAGGTGGCAGTACTTACTAACGTATAGTCTGGGTAAAGGGGCACAGTTGGAGAATCTGTGTCAGCCTTTCCCAGGAGTGTCGGTGAAGTTGTATAAATACTTATCTCAAAGTGTGTGTGTGCTGTGTCAGCTACTTGACAGGGACATGAAGCACTGGTTGGAGAGAAAGGGTACTGGAGGTTTTAGCTTGCCCAGTTAGGCTGAGACCTGGACCCTATAGCTGTGCCAGTGGGGAGTCTTATTGGGGACGTGGTGAGCAAGGGAGCAACCAGACCCAAACTGACTGTGATCTCTGTGTGCACTTAAGGGAAATTGTACTTTACTGTGTGTATTAGTTATCCTTTTCTCTTCTAGGAGATGACCTTCCTGGTGTTAGTGATGAGGATTGAGGCTCCTTGATTGCTGGGCCAGGGTGCGGTCGTCACAAGTGTTTGGCAGTGGTTGGATCTACTTCACATACTAATTGGCTTGTAGTGGTGTGGGTAGAGTGAATTTCTGTAGCTTATGTACAGTGATCTCTAAAAGTGTTTTGTACTCTAAAACAGCCACGAAGTGCACACTCAGAGTTCAGATCACAATTGTTTTATTTCTTTTGTTAACTTAGTTTTAGTCAGGGTGATCAGGCAGCATGTCAGCAGAAGAGTATGGAAAGCTGACAAGGAGCCAGCTGGTGGAGATGTGCCAGGCTAGGGGACTGGTGCACGGAAACCTGACTAAAGCAGACCTGATTGCAGCCTTGGTTACAGCTGCATCAGAAAACAGCAGCCTGCAGGACAATCAGACTGACAGTGGAGATACAATATCCTCGGAGAATGGACAGCTCAACCTTTCTGCAGTAGACTTAAAAATCCAGCTGGAGCTAGAGACTTGAGTTGGAGGCCAGGCGTATGGAACTAGATGCAGCCGAGAAAATAAGGAGTCTACAAGCTGAGGAAAATGAATGTCAGAGGAGACATGAGAGGGAAATGCTGACTCTTCACCAGAGTCATGGAGGTAATGGGGAAGGGAGTAACCGGACCCCAGAAGCACAAAAGGTCAGTAAATTTCTTCCACAGTTTAAAGAAGGGGATAATTTTTATAGCTTCATTCATATGTTTGAGCGGGTATGTAAACAGTATGAAGTTGACCAAAGGCTCTGGGTATGGTTCCTGACCCCCTTACTCCATGGTAAAGCTGTAACTTCTTTAGCAAAAATGCATGATACTGACTGTATTGATTATACTGCTGTAACAAGACATTTATTAGAATGTTTTAGGCTAACACCTGAAATGTATAGGAATAAGTTTTGTGAGCGTAGAGGCAACGCAGATGAAAATGTATGTGAATATGTTGCTGAACTGAGCACTTATTTTCGTGGATGTCAGGTCACCACATTTGAAGGGCTGGCAGACCTTTTGGTAAGGGAACAAGCCCTTAGCACATTGCCTGAGGGAATGAGGATCTGGTTAGCTGATAGCCAGTGTGCTACTTCAGAGGAGTTGGGGAAGAAGGGAGACCTATACCTAGCAAGCAGGACAGCCCTGCACAGGAAAGGGACCCCCAGTACTCCTCACGGGACTAAAGGAACCCATGGTGGGCAGCACAGACTGGCCCATCAGAATCCGCCATAGCAGAGGAAGCCACTATTCCAGGTACACGTCCAGGAGCTACCGTTAAATGTTTTTAATGCAACCAGTGAGGCCATGTGGCATACAGGTGTCCATGGAGGGAAGGTGGGGAACCAAAGTTGAGGGAGCCAGTAAGTGGGAAAGACAAAATGCCAACAGTAGGTTGTCTTGAGACAACCAGGGTATGGAACTACCATCCTGCAGATGTCCTGAGAGGGAAGGATTTGGATGAGGCAGTACCATGTATTTATGCAGTTAAAAGCAGTGAGGCTAAGAGAAAAGCATGTGGGTCTGGTAACCTGGGGGAGACCCCGACAGACTGCATACTTGCAGCCAGTACTGCTGAGGTGGTTAATTCAGGGAGTGAGCTACACTGTAGCAGTGAGACTGAATGTGAGCCACAGCTGCTTGTGGGTACTGATGTTCCCTTGGACAGGATAACTTAAACGGTAGAGGTGAGTAGTAGTACCCAGGCTGACAGCGAGACACCGCTGTCAGAGGATGCCAGACTTCCAGTGGAAGGGGAGCTGGGAAGGGTTGCAAGGAGAGACTTGAGACAAGGCTCCACTCTCAGACCCTACATTGCAAGGCCTGAGGCAGGTAGCTAGGGAGGCACCTGATTCTCAAGGGAAGGGGGAATCTGTATACTGGGACAAATGGTTACTATACAGAGTGGACCCTGAGGGAGGGCTAGAAGGTGAGAGCATACAGCAGTTGGTAGTGCCTATAGCTTACCATCTGGCGCTTCTAGCCATAGCCCATGATATTCCCTTTGCAGGTCATATGGGCATAAAACATACAAAGAGGTGTATTATGCAAAACTTCTATTGGTCTGAAATTTCCAGAGATGTAACAGGGTACTGCAGGTCCTGCGAGCAGTGCCAAAAGGTAGGCAAGGCAGGAGACAAGGTGTGAGCTCCTTTGATGCCTTTGCCTGTGATTGAGGAGCCATTTCAGTGGGTAGCTACGGATATTGTGGGTCCTTAGAGTATCCCCAAGTTCCACAGGGAAAAAGTATATCCTAGTGATTGTAGATTATGCTACATGATACCCTGAGGCAGTGGCTTTGTCCTCCATTGAGGCAGAAAAGGTGGCAAATGCTTTGCTAGAGATTCTCAGCAGGGTAGGTTTCCCAAAGGAAATACTGTCTGACAGAGGTACCAATTTTATGTCAGACCTGCTGGCTTGTCTGTGGAAGTCCTGTGGGGTGAAGTACATGAAGACCACCCCCTACCATCCCTAAATTAATGGTCTTGTTGAGAGGTTAAGCTCTACAATCAAGTCCATGCTACGGGCATTTGCAGATCAGTTTAAGAGGGAGTGGGACAAATATTTGCCCCATCTGTTATTTGCTTACAGCGAGGTTCACCAGGAATCCACAGGTTTTTCACCCATTGAGTTAATGTATGGGCATAGGGTGAGGGGACCTCTAGATTTAATTTGAGTTGAGTGGGAAGGTGAGTGAGAGTCTCACAAGGAGTCTGTTGTGGCATATGTCCTGAACCTCAGGACAAGGCTGAGGGAACTCATGGGCCTGGCCCAGGAGAACCTGGCAGAAGCCCAACAACAGAAAAAGTGTGGTATGACAGGAATGCTCGAGCTAGAGAGTATGCTGTGGGGTATGACAGGAATGCTCGAGCTAGAGAGTATGCTGTGGGGCAGTAGGTGATGGTTCTCATTCCTGTAAGACACAACAAGTTGCAGGCAGCTTGGGAGGAACCCTACAAGGTGGTAAGGAAGGAAAGTGATGTTAACTACATGGTGGAAGTGCTAGGCAAATGGCAGGGGCACAAATTGTACCATGTTAACATGATGAAACTTTACCATGATAGGGAGGCCCCTTGTGCTGAGCATTTGCAGTGGATTGCAGGAAGAGTCTGAGGGAGATCTGGGAACTTATCTCCTTAGTGAGGCTCGGGCTGCCACCTCGGTGGATGGGGCAGCAATGTCCCAGCAGATATCTCCTACCCAGGTTCGAGAAATCCAAGCAGTGTTGCAGGAATTTGGGGACGTGTTCACTGGGAAACCAGGGAGCACCCACCTGGGGCAGCACCAGGTGGATACAAGAACCCAAAGGCCTATCAGGCAGGCCCCCTATAGGGTGCCTGAGAGAGTCAAACATACTCTGAAGGAAGATGTACAGGAGATGTTGGAGCTAGGGGTGATTCAAGAGTCCAACAGTCCCTGGGTCTCACCAGTGGTGTTGGTGCCAAAGAAGGATGGCAGTACCAGGTTCTGTGTGGATTACAGGAAATTAAATAGTCACACAGAGTCAGATGCTTACCCCATGCCTAGGACAGATGAGGCCCTAGAGCAGCTGGGTGGGGTTAAGTATCTTACAACCACTGATCTTACCAAGGGTTACTGGCAAGTGCCCTTGACTCCCAGTGCTAGAGAGAAGTCAGCCTTTGTAACTCCTTTTGGCTTGTATGAGTTCACAAAGATGCCCCTTGGGATGAAGAATGCCCCAACGACTTTCCAGAGGCTGGTAGATCATATCTTAGCAGGAGCAGGAAGGTTTGCCCTTGCTTACATGGATGATATTGCTATCTACAGCCATTCCTGGCAGGAGCACCTTCAGCATGTCAGGGAGGTGCTAGGCAGACTACAGAGTACAGGGTTGACCATTAAGCCTAGCAAATGTCAGCTGGGTATGGCAGAGGTCTCCTACCTAGGACATAGAGTGGGGAGTGGTAAGATAAGGTCATAACCTGCCAAAGTGGAAGCTATTCAGGCATGGCCTGCACCTGTTACCATAAAGCATGTGAGGGCATTCTTGGGGACAGCAGGGTACCACAGAAAGTTTGTTCTCAATTATAGTACCATAGCCACTCCCCTCATAGACCTGACAAGGAAGAACAGACCAGATAAAGTAGTGTGGACACCAGCATGTGAGCAAGCATTTTAGAAGCTTAAGGAAGCTTTGGGAGGACCCCCTGTGTTAGCCAGTCCAGACTACAGCAAATAATTTGTTCTGCAGGTGGATGCCTCAGACTATGGGATAGGGGCTGTACTTAGCGAGATTTCTTCAGAGGGAGAAGAGCACCCAGTGGTTTATCTTAGTCGTAGGCTCCAACCCAGGGAGGAATGCTATGCACCGGTAGAGAAGGAATATCTAGCCATAGTGTGGGCACTACAAAAACTTCAGCCTTATTTGTATGGAAGAAAATTCACTGTGATGACAGATCACAAGCCTCTAACATGGTTAAACAGAGCCAGTCAGCAAAATGCCAAGTTTCTAAGATGGAGTCTGGGGTTGCAAGCATATATGTCAGTGCAGCACCGCAGTGAGAGTAGCAATGCCAATGCAGATGGGGTCTCAAGACAGGGAATGGGGTGAGGTACACCCAGATAGACCTGACACTCTCAAGCGATGTTTCTCAAGAAGCACTTGAAAAACTTGCTTGAGTTCCCCGGGAGGGGGGAGAGATGTGACGATTGGGGAGAGATGGGCAAAGGCTGCCAGCCTAGTCAAATAGAATTTGATGCATAATTCTATAAACTGTATAAATAAATGTAAAATACAGACATGTTTTATTGATAATAAATGTAAAATACAGGCATGTTTCCTGAGTGTAAAGAATACTGTGAAATGTGGAACTACAAAATATGTGACAACATTGCACTCTACTGGCCCAGTGAAGCATGTTGTGACCCTTTTACGTTAGAATTTGGCTCCACTGTAGCTGGATGTAGGTTTTATACCCACTGTTTTAAGGCTAAAGTTTATTACCAGAATTTAGATGTGGAAGGTGCTTTATTGCTCTAGTTTCTGCTAGAATGTATATGTGAAATGTCTTCTATTGTTGTAAGTTTTTGTGCAGGTGTTAGATTGCTAAATAATGCAGTTTGTGGCCTGAGAACTCAGACCAGGTGTTAAGATGATGCAGTCTGTTTGCCTGGGAAAACCTAAGTGTCAAAAATGATGTAATTTGGGGAGGGACCCAGCAAACATGTTTGTTAGTATTGCTTAAATACGATTTCTCACAAGAGACTGTAAGCATTCTGACTTTGGACATCTAAATTATCAGCACTCTGCCTTGTGCTCACATGTAAGTTTTGGCACTGTGATTTCTTGTAGGAATAGTTAAAGCTAGTAAAGATTAATTAGATATTTTTCTTTTAAATCAGACCTGTCCTACTGTGTTATTTTAAGTTTTTGTGTGATCTCTGAACTCTTTGATCTCTCTGTTGAGTAGTAGTTTTGTCTTGGGTTTTATTTATTTATTATTAAATATTTTTTAAAACCTTCTACCTGTGGCTGATTTGTGTAGAGATAAGCTCTAGAGTACATTGCATATTTATAGAGGTTATTGTAATAGGCCACTCTAAAGTAAGCCTTGACTGTTAGTCATACTACCACTGGATATTAATATTGCACAGTAATAATTGGACAACCCTTTTAAGGACCTTTTAGTAGCTGATATTATTAACTGGGCGGTGGCAGTAATTACTAACGTATAGTCTGGGTAAAGGGGCACAGTTGGAGAATCTGTGTCAGCCTTTCCCAGGAGTGTCTGTGAAGTTGTTTAAATACTTGTATCAAAGTGTGTGTTGTGTCAGCTACTTGGCAGGGACACAAAGCACTGGTTGGACAGAGAGGGTACTGGAGCTTTTATCTTGCCCAGTTAGGCTGAGACCTGGAACCTACAGCTGTGCCAGTGGGGAGTCTTACTGGGGACCTGGTGAACAAGGGAGCAACCAGCCCTAGACTGACTGTGATCTCTGTGTGCATTTAAGGAAAATTGTACTTTACTGTGTGCATTAGTTATCCTTTTCTCTTCTAGATGACCTCCCTGGTGTTAGTGATGAGGACTGAGGCTCCTTGATTGCTGGGCCAGGGCACAGTCGTCACAATAGTTACCACCAAATATACCCCCAACAGACTGTAGTTACAAAAACCCATTCCACTTCTTGTGGATAAATAAGACGATACAATACCCCACTCGGGTATCATTGAAAAACTCATCAGCTTAAATGTTAACCCATACATCACAAGATGGGTTGCAAACTGGCTGAGTGACAGAACCCACAGGGTCAGAGTTGCTGGCGCCATGTCAGACTCAAAGCCTGTCACAAGTGGTGTACCACAGGGCTCAGTCCTGGGCCCACTCTTGTTTGGCATCTACTTTTCCGAAGTACAAGCAAACACAGGAGGGTTATGGCTGACAAAGTTTGCAGATGACTGCAAACTGGGCCATAGTAGAAAACACATCTGACACAGATATCCTTCAGAAGGGTCTCACAGAAACGGATAACTGGTGCCAGAGCCATGGCCTAAAGTTAAATGACAAAAAATGCATAGTCATACCCTTGGAAAAACAAGGTTAACCCTAGCTACCAAATAGGTGGCAATCCACTGAGCACAGAAGAAGTTAT
>NC_056746.1:85732034-85734534 GCF_019279795.1 Protopterus annectens | reverse complement strand
CCTTCTCTTAAAAGATAATATACATTTAATGACGTTTGTCTTAAAGTCATTCCACCAAAGCCCAATTATCTTATAACTACCCAGAATGGTGTGTATGTATACACCCCCCACTAGCCATGATGGATTGTACTGTTTGGTAGGATGACACACCAGCCATCAGGCATTCGTTGGTTGCTACACACCACCTAATCAATATACATTGGCAGTTCTGTAGTAACTGATACCGCCACTCAGGATGGGCGGGTCAGTGTCACACATTCATTCCATCCCTATTAGTGCAGCTCTTCAAATATGAAATATGCCAATCAAGCTCAGATCAGCAGGGGGTGGGGTCACATCTCCCTCTTCATTATGGAGTCCAGTCTAACTAAACCTGGTGTAAGTAGCTGCCTCGGGTTCATACCCAGTTCTGCTCTTTAATGGTACATTATAAATTTTTTGCTACCCTGGTTCAGTGCTTCTCAGAGGTGAAGAGACGGGAGATGTATTGTATGAAGTGATTATTTTTTTCTTTTACTAAAAATGTATTGCTATGAGCATTGCACCATAATACTCAATGTAAAATATATAGCATGGATTGGGAAATTTTTCTTTAATGGCCTAATTTACTAATCGACTGGGGGGGGGGGGGTGTCATGCAGCCCAGTGTGAATAAACTTTCGAATTAATGATTTCGATTGCTGTGCTCTGGAAACAAATCAGTATTTTGCAACATGACCTCCTTTTAAAACACTTCCACCCTCAACTCATTTATGTTGCTAGCTACCTCACACATCACAAATGGATGGCCTCACTTCCAATAGCAGCAGAGGAGTTTATATAAGAGTGTTGCTAACAGGAATCCTATTAAATAAATGATCGCAGTGACAAAAAGATGCCTAGCCATATGAACCATTAAGGAAACCCACAAAGTTCCTTTCATCCTGTTTGAGAACTTCATAGAGTTCATCTCCAAAATTGAGCAGAACTATACATGATAACCCAGAGGTAAAGTTGTGTCAAACCATCTGATCACCAGGACTGTCTTAGTTAGCCAAGAGAGTACTTTGTAATACCTGCAGTGGTAACGTATTCCATACACAGGCTGAGAACACTGAGTTAGGAACGAATTCCCCCAACGAGTCTGATTTATTTGATGGTATAGATTTAAGTTCCCTGTATGGGTGGCTGTAGACCCACTGGTTTTGTGAATGAATAATTAGGTCAAATAGGACTGGGCCTTTCATGGCTCAAAAAGCAAGACATCAGTAACCTTACAGCAGGTGACGGGTTACTGAGTTATAAGGAGTGTTGTGCTAATCTACCAGGATAACTGAAGAATTTCAGGCATTTAATTTTCTTGGATAAAAGTCTTTGTGGCCTTTACACATAAATATGGAAGGGAGAAGGGGGAGTGTTACCCTAAATACAAAGTGTCAGGAGACATGACTGGCAGGTGTCAATCGTGCAGGAGTGCATTACAGGAATGTCATTACTGCATTTACAACTCCACTAAAACACTTAAAATGAGGTGAATACGTGGTAGTAACTGTAGCAAGCTGCTTCTCACAGTTTTAGTAAGCAGCTTGCAGGAAGGAACAGTAGTCTTTTTTCACTCCAACATTCCAGAAAAGCTTTTTAACCAGACCTTTCTTTTTTATTTTGAGTTAGGTGAGGCACAACTGTACGGATCAGCACTGAGTGACAGAGCAGCTTGTTATGGTTCTGCTTTTCCAGCTGAGAGATATTCTTCATTTGTACATACCAAAGGAGGCAGTCTATTCAGTGATGGGTCTGATAAGGGAGTATAGTGGTAGGCTGACTTCCTTGGAATTTAATTGGGCTAGCTTAAATTTTAGACTACAGCTGAAACATGATGATTAACTGAGAGAGAGAGAGAGAGAGAATTACATTTTAGATGCTGTAAGCACCACAGCTAGCTTTCCCTTGAAAAGAAAGAGTCAGTAACATCATGGACACCAGCTCTGTGGAATAGACAGAAAATTCTAGAGACCAGCTCAAACAACCTCTTCTGAAATGCATACCTGAGTGCTGAAAGAGCCAGGCATGGGACAGTGGAAGTGAGTGACTGATGCTGATAGGGCCACGATTGTAACCATCATTAGCATGTGGGCAGAAATGTGCACATGCATGGTGAGGGGTGAAGAAAGCCTGTGATGATGCAGGTTGGTTAAGGGTCTTACTGGAAGCAGCATTTTTGCTGAGATGTTGGTGATGGCAGAACCTACATCTATGACTACATGAACGCCAGTTCTTACCCCTGTGCTGGGAATACCCAGTACTGGGGAATTAACTTCCTCAAGTGCAAGGAAACCATGAAACTTCCACCCCTCTTATGTATCAAGCATCTCAACCCAAATAAACTTTAATATTAATACCTAGTTCTATATTCTGGAAACGCATAAGTATTTTGCAGTATTCACCCTCATCTCATTTGTGTTGCTGGCTACCCTCAGCAGCCACAGATAGACAGAACGACTAGTCCCCCACCCCACTCCGC
>NC_056746.1:85572034-85727034 GCF_019279795.1 Protopterus annectens | reverse complement strand
CCTAACAATACAACAAGCTAGGTGCCAAGACTAGATGGGAGGAGAAGCTTTGCCATAGCATTTCTGCGATATCTCCTTACTCATCTGTCCATAACCATGAATTAGTATTATAAACCACTTAGGATTTGCTCATTTATTTGACTGCTTGAGACCCTGCTTCAAACTATACTGCTCAACTGTCCAGAATTTTACAGACTGTCCAGATTTTTATCTCATATTTTTGGTCTGTTTCTCATAACATTTGTGCTTATTGGCAAGCCTCTGGAGGTTTAAGTCATTACAAAAAAGCATGCATTCCAGTTTCAGACTTCATATCCTTCAGAATATGCATACAACTCCATGTCCAATAAAAACAGTATTTAAAATGTGATCCTATTTTTGAAGCATTTGCCCCCCCCCCCACTTAATTTTAGCTTTTCTTGGACTAACAGGTTGAGAGGGATGCTTCAAAAAGAGACAACATAGCTGTGTTTGATAATAAAAATAACAGCTAAATCTTCATTGGGAGATACTTGCAGCATCAGAGATACGACTATTCTGCCTCCACACTATTGCTGAATAATCTTTATGACCTTCTAGCTACAAGCAGTAAATAGTTAGTGTTTGCTTACAGAGTTGTAGGTATTACACCAAGTTTAACAAGCTGCAAGTTTCAGACTAAGAGAAATGATGACGTGAGGGCAGGGCAGCTTTTATATGGGGCATGTAGCAAGTAGCAGAGAGCTACTCTCTATAAGCTATAATTCACAATAGTCTCCCACTGTTTTGTACCCCTAATAAACTCTATGAATTAGCATAACTCCTAGAATGGTACAATTCATTAGCCTAGAAATTAACTGCATGAATTAGCATAACTGTTAAAAATTTAGACTGTTTCTGTTATTGGATTGTGTTAATATAAAAACGGAACACCACTGCAGCCAGAACGATGTAAAAGAAAAGAAACGCAATTTATTTCAAGACCAAAACAGCGTTTTCGCTTCCAGAAAGCCAGAAGCTTCATCAGCAGTTGAAAGGATTAAAACCAAATGCATTTAAGACAAAGTAACTGGCGCTTGTTGACGACATCACCACAAGTGCCATAATGTTGCTTAAAAGGGCAACGATGAAACTTAAAAGGGCAACAATAACAACTCGATTAATGATGTGCAATTCAACGCTGATCTTAATTTCCTGACTATAGACGTGGTGGATTTGTACACCTCCATCCCTCACGTAGAAGCGGTTGAATGGATTGAACTCATGCTACGAGAGCTTGGGGCTCCCAGTAATGACATTCATATTGTCACTGTCTTGCTTGACATTGTCTTATCCTCTAATTTCTTCATTTTCAACAATCAATACTTCTTGCAAAAGAAAGGAATTGCAATGGGTTCCCAGTGTGGCAGTTGTGTTGCGAATCTATTTGTAGCCTACTAGGAGAAATTTTTCCTATTTAATTCTCCTATGTTTCTCAGTTGTTCAAAAATCTACACACGATTTTTGGACAACATTTTCATCCTTTTTGAAGGAGGTGAAGAGGAAGCTCTGGAACTCATTTCATATATGAATTCCACAACTGAATTTTTAAGATTCACACACCATTTCTCTTCCTCTGTCATCGACTACTTGGATGTACAACTGGTAAAGGACAATTTCAACAACAATTTTTGTTCTTCCATTTTTAGGAAAACCACCTACTGCAATTCCTTCTTGCATTTTTCAAGTTGTCACCCCTGGAAACAGAAGAGGTCGATTGTGAAGGGACAACTAGTGAGGGCAGCCCATATGTGCAGCACCGATGAAGCCTTCAAAAAAGAATGTGCCTTACTTAAAGACTTCTTCTTAAACAGAGGATACCCGGTAGACTTGGTCATTGATTTGACTGTGGAAGTCTCCTCTAAACGCTTGGAGGGTTTTCTCACACCTCTTCTTTCCTCTAGATCTCCTCTCTCTCCCCCCTCGCCAAGTGGAAGACCATTAGACACATTGGATCCATTGCCTTTGGACCCATCTTGTGGGCAGGATACTATTGTTGTGGACACCAATAAGGACCCTGACTTCTCGGCCAGTTTTATTACTGCTTTCAACACAAACTCAAGGCATATTTGTTCCATTATGAGGAAGAACTGTTTTTTTATCATGAATTCGGGGCTACACGATAGGCTAGGTTTATCTCCTATCTTCACGTACAGGAGGGGTAATAACCTTAAAGATATTTTACAGAGAAATACGAAATGTGAACACTTGACGAGAATAAAGGGCACATCTACTTGTGGGTGTTGCAAATGGTGCAGATACCTGCGAGTAGGTAACTCTTTCATCATTGGGGAGAGGAAATATTTCATCAATCACAAAATTATTTGTAAAACGAAGGCCATAGTATACGTAGCTTTTTGCCAATGCTGCGCAGCTTTCTATGTTGGTAAAACGGATAGACGCTTCTGTGACCGTATATACCAACACATCTACGCTATCAACAATAAGAAAAGCGACAACGCGTTGTCAAAACATATTCTTAACAACAGCGGCCACAGCTTCCTGTTCATGGGCATTGACCATATCAGCATGGATATTAGAGGTGGCCCACAATCTCTCATTGTTGAGACTCGTGAGCTCGAATGGCAACTCCAACTGGATGCCTTTTCATTTCCTGGGCTAAACGAAAACTGTAATATTGCTGCTATTCTTAAATATAAGAGCTACCTTAGATAATACTTTTTTACTCTTAGTGGCGTACCAACCTATCCCATTGGTCAACTCCAAGGACAGTGAATAATGTTGCATATATTGCTTTGCTAGGGTTAAGCCCATTCAATGTTCTATTCCATCTATAGTTTAAAGTAATAGCAACCTTAACATACTGATTTCCTTTGATATGTAGCTTTTTTCATATTGCTTGCTCCGGTTAGGTGACCCGAAGCAGTAGTACATTTAGTTGCTCTTGTTTATTGATATTTACTATATACAACTTTTCAGCTTCACATTTCATTTAGAATGTTTTTATTCTTTTATATAAGTTTTACAGGGCATACTATGTATTTGTTTTCACCCGCTCTCCTTGTTATTGTTGCCCTTTTAAGTTTCATCGTTGCCCTTTTAAGCAACATTGTGGCGCTTGTGGTGATGTCGTCAACAAGCGCCAGTTACTTTGTCTTAAATGCATTTGGTTTTAATCCTTTCAACTGCTGATGAAGCTTCTGGCTTTCTGGAAGCGAAAACGCTGTTTTGGTCTTGAAATAAATTGCGTTTCTTTTCTTTTACATCGTTCTGGCTGCAGTGGTGTTCCGTTTTTGTTTTCAGTGAGTTTATTTGTTTCTTATTTAACTGGATTGTGTTAATATGTTAAACTGTTAAAACTTTAACTGTTTGTAATTATTACTCTTACTAATATGTGCACTCTACTAATGTGTGTTTTTCTATTTGTTCAATTTTGCTTCATTTGTGCATATTGCATTTCTCTAATAACTTACTCATGTTAAATCTGTAATTTATAATTTTCAGGAGCTTTTCTCCCCAGGACTCCATTGAAAATGTGCTTTTCATGGCCCAAAGGAGTATCCTGGCAAACAACCTATAAATAAATAACACGCCAGAAGAGTAGCAATACAAGTCGGGTGTTACTGTAACATGGTGGTTCATTCAACACTTGGTGAGGGGAGAGGTCTGCACAGGCTTCCAAACGCTGGTGAGCTGAAGTTCACTCGTTGCACTCCTAGAAGCCTTTCTATCAATTAAATTCCATTCGGATGAGTCCTGTTTCATTACAGGGAAATATTAAACTTTACAATCGATCTGCAACATGCTGCCAAGAAACAAAAAGGAGTGGATGTTCAAGAATAAAGCCCTGTAACACACTTCTAAGAATATTCAACAGAGGGACCGTAACACACTTCTAAGAATATTCAACAGAGGGACCCTATGAGGTTGTCCACAAGACAGACACTCTCACACTTTTAATCCAGTTACCCCTCACTCAGTCCAAAAATGTAATTGTAATTTGGTACTGAATGTCATGTCTGAAACATGTACTACAATGGATCGTGCACCACTCTGTGTTGAGCACTGCCTACATATTACTCACAGGCGTTTGTCCAATCTTCTATGGCAATCTGCTGTGATCTGATACCATGAGTCGAATTTTTGTTCATGATAGGACGCTACAAGTTATTCAAGTAGCACTTGCTATGTAAACAAGTTTCTGTTTATTTTTTTTTTACCAAAAATCTCTCTTCATTGTTGGAATTTCTGGTGAATAAAAAGATACTACAGATCACTCATAAGTGACCACAGAAAACAAGTAACTGCAAATGGAACTGGTTCAAAAATGCTGCAACGGTACGAGTATAGAGGTAGAGCTGAGGTAAACAATGTAAAAGGAGGTAAATTTAAGTCAAATTAAGTCTCTTACTTAGTTGAGAACTAGTTTTGTACAGAAATGGAAACGAGGAACAGTAGTCATCCTTTAGTCTGCCTTTGCTTTTCTGGGATTTATTTTTTTCATTTTGGCCAAAAACAAATATAAGGGGCATGTTTGGGATCTGCTTGCATTGTCCATCTCTGTCATGTCTGTGAAACTTCAATGCAATCTCAGGTCCACATTCCTTATGGAAGTTGTGTAGTACATCTGAGAGGAAACCACATGACTCAAGGCACCTCACTAGTCGAGAAGATACCCTTCTGTTGGACTTAAGCATGTGGGCTAACAACGCCCATAGCTAACTAGATCATAAGCTGCCACTCCCTTATGAATAAGGGCATGTGATGGGAAAAGGTGAATGCAACCAAGCAGAGCATTTTACAAGTGATGAAATTCAATACCTCTGGGCCAGCAGGCTATAATGACAGATGGGCAAAAGCTTGTCAACTGCAAAATGCAGGTCCCATCAAGGAGAGGTGCTCCTCAGTGGAGGCTGGAGATGCTGCACTGCTTTATGGAACTGCTAGGCTGATGCTGCCCCCCACAAGGTTCATGATGCACAGAAATGCCTGCTACATTCAATTTAGTCACTTAATGCTTGTTAATACACAGAGACTGTGAATTAACGGAGACACAGATGATAGAGGTGTGGCCTGATAAAAGCCAGGACTGGTTCCAAGTTAACTAACCAAGAATGCACAAGGAGGAAAGTGCTCTGCCCAGATGGAGAACTTCTTCATTTACTGGCACAAGTCTACTGAGTGGGCGACTTCCAACCTGACACCCTCGCTAAAGCCCTCCCAGTTTAATGGAGATGACTAGATCTGGTGTCAAACTTTCAGACTGAGCCTAGCACCCCTAAAGCAGTAGTAGAAGATCCCTGACTGAGACTAGAAAGTCTTCTGCACTACTAATGCACTTAAGACCTGAAACTACTCCATTGATGCCCACCAACTGGAAACAAGGATGAGTTTGTTTTCCTCCCTGAACCCTTTGAAGTGGGAGATCAATGCGAATGGTGTGAAAGCATATAGCAAACTTCAGTGCCCTGGAAAAAAGAAAGCATGTACTGTTATATTTCTCTTCTTGCACAGAACAGAAGAGTGAGAGAACTGCATTGTGTCAAACGGCAAACGGGTCTAAGGTGTCCCCCCTCTGCATGATCTTGAGCAGATGCCGCTTCTGATTACTACATTCCAGAAAAGGAAGAGAGGCCCAGCTCAGATAATCTGCCAGCTGAATCAATTCATGGAGGTTGTGAAATACAGAAAAAAGGACTGCCCAATGGCAGATGAGCATCACATCCCTGTACAGTATAACCTTAGGTTCACAGGTAGGTACTAGGCTATCTGCCCGAGGGCATTTATAAGCCTAGCCAGTGTGTATCAGCTTTCGCCGCCCCATTGATTAAGTAACTGAGCCTCTGTCAAGAAGAGCCAATGAAGTGATCCCAGGGGTGTATTTTCTATTTCCCAATGTCAAGGTTTCTCTTGAAGAGTGTTAGCAAGGGAGCTGTGCCTAATGTAGTTAGGAATTTTGTTCCAAAGCATGGGGAGTCTCTGTGACAGGAATCTATCCCTCCAGCATGTTCTATTTATAGTTGTGGCGAGGTTTAGCTCACAAGAGTGAGTGGCTCACAGTGACTTGGACTTCTTTAGGTGGAGCTTGTCCATCAATTCTGAGTTAGACATAGCTTTGTAAGTCAGGCAGAGATCACCTCTGAGTAAGCGATATACCACTAAGTACAGCCGGAGTTTTTCCAGTCGGGCTGCATAGGACGTATGTTTGAGGCCAGTAATCCTCTTGGTGAGGTACTTTTGTGGTCTTTCCAGCTGTTGGAAGTGTCTTGTGAGGTATATCCCAAATGGGGCATTGTACTCCATGATGGGTCTGATGAGTAACGAGTAGAGGGGCACTATAACCTCTATTTCTAGATGCAAACCTTTTAGTAATTAGATGGGCTACATAGAAGGATTTCCTAACTACTTTGGCAATATGATTGTCAAAGTAGAGATTACTATCTACCTGGGTCCCCAGATCTCTTATTACCTCTTTTGTATTAAGGGGGCTGCCACCTATGTGGTAATTCATGGGTGTTTTGTTTTTCCCAAACGGGATGACTATGCATTTTTTGGCATTTAGCTTGAGGCCATGACTTTGACATCAGGTGTCCATCTTAGTAAGGCACTTTTCAAGAATGTCCGTGTCAGCCGGAGAGTCAATTATGGCTTCCAGTTTGCAATCATTGGTGAACTTGGTTAGCCATAGTCCTCCTGTGTTTGCCTGTACTTCTGAGAAGTATATGCCAAACACTAGGGGTCCCAGGACCGAGCCTTGTGGGACACCACTTGTGACTGGTTTAGAGGCATACCTGGAGCCCACTATTCTTACCGATTGACTTCTGTCTGTAAGCCAGTTGGCAACCCATCTCGTGATATAGGGGGTTTATGTTCAGGCTGGTGAGTTTTTCTATAATTTCTGAGTGGGGAATGGTGTCAAAAGCATTGGCGAGGTCAAATGTAGGCTGTGTGAACCACCTTTCCCTCATCTATGGCCTTGGTGACCATCTCGAAGAAGTCAACCAGGTTTAACAGGCTGGATCTGCCCTTAACAAAGCCAAACTGGGTTGGGTCAAGTGTTTGGAGGTTCCTAATGTCTTCGTTAATGAGTTCCATGATGATGTGCTCCATAGCTTTGTAGACCAGGCTAGTCAGGCTTATGGGGCGATAGTTACCAGTGTCAATTGTGGCCCCTTCTTTGTGAAGCAGAATAACCATTGCTGTGCAGCATTCTATGGGCACGTAGCCTGTGGAGAGGCTGAGGTTGAACAGTGTGTTTAGGTGGGGGGTTAGTTTGTTCTGTAGTTCATGCAAGACGCAGCCTGGGACACCATCTGGCCCCACTGAAGCTGTGCTTTTGGCTTTCGAAAGGGCTGTTCTCACATGTGCGTCTGTAATTTCCGTGACACTACACTTTTCTGGTATTGTTGTGGGCCCTTTTGAGGGTGGGGGGGTGAAGTTTGCACTGAATCTATCTGCCAGGATGTTGGCAATATCAGTAGGTTCAGTATATTTTGTGCTATTTTGCACTAGCTCAGAGCATATCTGCGAGTTGCCACTTAGATTCTTGGCATAGCTAAAGAAGGCTTTGTGGTCATCTTTCGAATCCTTGGCTATTTTTCTTTCAAAGTTAGCCTTGGATGATTTTATGAGGGACCTTAGTTTCTTACTGATACTGATCAGGGATGCCTTTCCTTCTTGGGATTTGATTTTTTTCTGAACTAGTTTCCTCCTTCTATTGTATAGCCTGTTTATGGCAGGGGTCCACCAGACTGGTTTCCTTCTCTTAGGGGAGTGAGTCTTGGTTTTTCTAGGGATGGCACAATCCATGCATCCTTGTAGGTGCTCCTAGAGTGCATTTGTAAAGGTTTCTGCATCTTGGGCAGCGTTATCCTTTAGCGTGGGGGCTGCGAAACTTACCACCTCTGTCTTAAGTAAGGTGAAGTTTGCTATAGAAAAGTTTTTCACTGTGGTTTCTTTGGTTGGAGGTGGTGGTGTGGTGTGGACATCCAGAGTGATTAGTTTATGGTCTGATCTAACCAGTGACGGGTTGACCTCCGGTGCGGAACACCTGTCGCCCATGTTGGTGATGACCAGGTCCAATATGTTTTCACCTCTGGTAGGGAGTTAACCAGCTGATCCAGGCCATTTGAGTTGATAAATTCCAGGAAGCTCTAGACCTGGGAGTTTGTACTTGAGTAGTTTTCCCAGTTAACGGTAGGGTAATTGAAATCGCCCAATATCCGGGTGTTCGGTAGGACCTTCATGTTTTCCAGAATCTCCAGAAAGGCGGAGTGGTGGGCCTGGGTCATGTAGGGTGATCTGTAGCAGGCCACAATTTGCACTGCAGATTTGCCTGATGTTAATTGCACATGGATGATCTCAGAGGTATCATGCTGCGCCACTAACCTGGAGGTGTAGGTATCCTTGATGAATATGGATACACCCCCTGCCTTTGTGTTTCGGTCCATGTTCTCCCCCCCCCCCCTCTTGACCTTTTACCCTACTTTGTGCTTAATAATTAGCATCTACCTTGTTTCTTTTCCATTGCTGTCCTACTATGCTCTGACCTACTCCTCCCATCTCTTCCGCCTCCTCTTGACTGTCTTCTTTCTTTTCCTCTCTCACTTCCTGACTCCTGTCTCTTCCCTCTTTGTATCTTACATTCTCCTTCTACTTCTCTACCCACCTGAGCTTTAACTTTTATCTATATGGCAGATGCCTTATTGCATAACCTTTCTGTATTAAGTAAAAAGCTTTGAAACTGACCTAACATTATGTATGACTACAACTGCTTGTGTTCCTTAATGTTTGTTGATTTTGTAACCAAGTTTGTTTTTTGTTTCTTATTTTTATTCTATGTCTTTATTAACAACATGTCTCTCTTTATTATGTTTTGTGTGGAGCTTTTCTCCCCGGGCCTCTACTGAAAATGGAAATATATCCAGCTAGACTAGCCCGGTCAACAAATGTAAAATAAAATAATAAAATAAATAAATAAAATGTTCTGTGGCCGAAATCTGTGGTATGAGTTGCAGCCCAGTAGTGCTGGGTGCTCTGTGCAGTCTTGAACCATGTTTCAGTTACTGTACAGATGTCTGCATCTCCATACTGAGGAGTGCTTCGAGTGTGTGCATTTTGAGATTTAAACTCCTGGCATTGAGTAGCATAACCCTCATTTTTTTATTTGTGTTGTTTACGGAGGTGGGTTCGACTTTTGGGCCTTGCCTAAAAAAGGCACTATGGGGGCAGCAAGAGCCTTGGCCAGTATTCGAAAGCCTAGGGGTGACAGGTGCAAGCGGTCTCTTGCGAAGCAACGAGGCTTGTCGAGCATGTTTTCCCAGGCTGACAGACACTGGATCCCCTTTGAATGACACCAGAAGCTTAGCCAATTGTTGAAATTGATCATTTTTCTTTATACTGTGGTATCATTCTTGGTGAGGGCAGGATGCTACTCAGAGTCAGGGTCATACCCGCCTGGGCTACATGATCAGAGAGCTCTTCCATTTCTCTCTTCATGCAGTCCAGGGAGGTACGTCTCAGGTCATTCACAACATGAACAATAACAGAGTCATATTTGTACTTGTTCTGGAGTGACCTGAGTGCTTGTGTTATGTGGCGGATTCTGGCTCCCGACAGGCAGTTAACAGTAACCTTCTCCTTGTCCAGCCTAGTGAGTGGGGCGTCAGTGTTCCTGACTAGAGTCACCTATCACTAGTGTGTTAGGTATGTTATTTCACCTTAAGGGCTGTGATTGTGCGGCACACTGATTTTGTGTTTTATGTGTTGTCTGGTTTGTCTCGGGAGGTGCAGGTTTTTTGGGTGTCTGCTTTGGAGGTCTCTGATGCTTTTGCAGGCTCTTATTTGAGCCCCTGAGTATGATTTTGTGTATTTTTTGCCAGTGCTGGTTTAGTATGTCTATGTGAGGCTGGAGGTGTGGTGCAAATGTTAACCTTCTCCTCATGACTGCCTGTTCCAGTCATGGGTGGAGAAAGCTTAGCCTCCAATTTAGCTATATAATTGCATCTCTCGCATATGTTAATGTTTTGTGGTAGGAGGAGAGGGTTGTCTGTGTACATGAGGCAGTTGTAACATTGCCTCAGGATACCCAGGTTCACCAACTGGACTGGAGAATATACCTGAAATTGCCCTTTGGTCATGTCTTAATAGTAGGGTGAGCTGCTTAATCACTTGGTTGGTGAGGGGTGAATAATGAGCCTTGCCCTGCTGGGCAATCAAGTATCTGGGTATATTAGTGCTTGCTATTAGGTCTGAGCAAGTGCTGGACTGTAGCTGGACTTCTGTTACCTTTCTTATTTAGATTGCTGCCCAATTGGACAAGAAGCCCCAGAATGACCCATTTATCTGATGCCTATAGGTCCTCTCACCAAGCTGGATAAGGAAAAGGTCAGGGTCATCTGTACGTCAAGTGCCAGGAGCCACCATATCATACATGCATTCAAGTCTCTCAACAAGTACTGTTATGACACCGTCATAGTTCATGTGAATTACTTGAGATGTACCTCTCTGGACTACATTGAGAGACACATGACTGAGCTCTCAGACTATTTGTCTTAGGCAGGTATGTCTCATTTTACCTTCACCTAGGATGATGCCTCAATCCAAATAGAAAATGATTTACTTCAATAATTGGCTTAGTTTCTGGTGTCATTCTAAGGGGATCCAATATTTGTCAGCCTGTGGTGACATGACAGACAGACCTCGATGCTTTTGCCAGAGATGGTCTTCATCTGTCACCCCTGGGATTTTGGCTAAGGCTCTTGCCACCCCATAGTGCCGTTTTTAGGGGGTGTCTCAAGGACAAAATTCCCCGATGTAAAAACTCCATCTAAAAACAACCTCAAGGTTATGCTGCTAAACGCTAGGAGTCTTAATATAAAACTGCACTCACTGGAAGCTGTCCTCACCTTGGAAGACAAAGACATTTGCACAGTCAGACAGACCTGGTTCAAAGCTGTGGAGAGCACCCCAGCCATACCGGGTTACACCTCTTCCACACATTCACACCACAAACTGAAAGCATGAAAACTAAAGGAGGCGAATGCATTAACATTCATTAAAGATAAATACACCTCCGGATGGGTTAAACAGTATGATTCCCTTGAGATACTTCAGGTGCAATTAACTGTTGGTAGGATACCTGCTCAAATCATTGTCAGCTACAGGACCCCCTCCATCAATCAGGACACCCACTCTGCCTATTTGGATCTACTTGAGTCGATCAAGAAACATCCAAACACCATGTTTTTGGTAGACTAACTACTCACCAGTTGATGTGCTCACATTCACTTGTCCAAAGGTTCCCTGACTTTAACTCTAATGCCCTGGACCAGCTGGCTGACACACACACAAGGGGTGCCAACATCCTGGATCTGGTGTCTACTAATATGGGGAACCATTGTAGCACCCCCATGGTGAGGTAACCCCTGGTGAGCTCTGACCACAAATCAGTCTCATTCGAAGTAACTATCACACCTAACCCACCACCAGCAGCAACTAAACTAAAAAAACTGCTCCAAAGCAGATTATAACCTCTTACAGGATGTTATTAATACCTTCACTGCATCTCCCCCCCTCAGATGGAACTGGCAACTGTGCCAAGTTCTACACCAATGCTTTATACAAACACCTGTATAACTATACTGACTCAACCATACTTGATATGACCAAAATAGGCTCCTCAAGGAAGAGCAAACCTGCCTTGCGGACAACTGCCATTAACGAGCTTTACACTTTTTTAATTTCTCCAAGTCTTTTTGTTTTTTATTTCCATGACAGGAATGGACTTCATTCCTAAGTCAAAGTATGATTAAAGTTCATGAAATTAGTATTACTTCAATCTTTAGTGTTAGCAACAAGTGCTCTTCACAGCACCCGTAATGTGCCCAGTAATGACGACTCCTAGAATTCGTATGGGATTACATGGATTGGCAACATAAAAAATAACCTACAATCGTATTTGGATGTAAGACCTATTACTCCTGCTACTACTGCAATTGTCTGGGTATTTTTCTTCCACATTGTTCTCATTTCTGCTTGCAAATCCTGATATTTTATGACTTTGTGACTCTCTGTACAGAAGACACTCTAATCACTAGGTGTAGCAATTTCAATGATCAATGCTACTTCTGTCTTCTTTTTATGGACCACTATATCTGGTTTTCTCGCATCTGTCTTTTGAACTGTTGATAATGGGTGATCCCGTCTGATATAAACTTCATAATTTTCTATGGTGCTTTGTGTCTCACGTTTTCAGTGTTTTTCAGCTACCATAATGTTTACACAATCCCCAGTGCAACAGTCTTACCACATTATTATGCCTTTCAGTATACAATCCTTTTGCCATTAGTATGTCACAACCAGTTCTATTTTACAAAACCTACATTTGTCTGTTTCCCACATGTTCAATGGACTTTGTAAACTAACGTGTACATAGCCCACTATCTTGGGCCACCAATATTAACCTTTCATCTTCTGGTTTGAATTCACCTATCCTTAACCTTTCTTGCACTCGATCCTAATCCAGATGAGGTTCTTCTAGAAGTTTTCTATACTTGCAACTGTATTTATGCATTTTCCACATTTCTTGCCTTCTCATCTGATCCTTCACGTTATATTCTTTCTTTTGTTTTTTTGGCATATTCAGTTGCCGCCCGAGTTTTATCTACTTCTGGTTTGATTTCCATTCCTGCTTGACATTGATATGCTTCTAATAGACTAAACAGGGAAATAATCTCAGATTTATTTTCCTCATGTTTCAAACCTTTCACTACATTTGGGTCCTGTGAGGTCAGCAGATATTCATGCAGTCCCACGACTGCAGATCTATACATGTAATCAATTTCAAGGAGGCACATCCCCTCCTTCGGAACGCGGAGTACATAATCTTGGTATACACTGATTTTTATAAATCATTTGGTGAGCATGAAGCATCCTTCTTGTTTATGGTGGCGCTTATAAAATACACCCACAGGATGACCCCATCTAAGACGACCTCCAAAAATATCCTAAATGGGGCTGTTGGGAACTAGTCATCCAATCTGTTTTACTGTTTATAAAAAAGAGAAATGTTGCAGCAGTCAAACAGCTGGCAGTTGGCTTAGAGTATTAGGAGCTGTTAATGAGTTGTTTCCTGTTGTCCAGTAGTACAAGGTTTGATTCACTCAGTCGACAGTTCCAAAATGTGGGACTCTGAGCACATGACAAACAGATACTGCTCTTGGGCCGAGTCTGAGAAAGGTCCATGGAGATCTATGCTCTACCCCAGAAAACAAATATAAATAAAATGTATTAATTTTACAAACTGCCAACATTTGAAAGGCTTTCTAACAAAATTGTTTCCATTTTGTCATCAGCCCTTATATGTGTTCTCAACACAATTCAGTGGGGGCAGGTGCTGTAAAATTATGGCATTAACTATGTACGTCAACTATAATGTTTGCCTTTCCTTATGAAATGTGCTGCCTCTGTACTTCATTTACATGGACAGTATTTTTCTCTCTCTTTTTTTTTTGGTGGAAAAGGAAAGGCAAAAAACAATATTTACATTTATGAGTGTTACTCATACCATCTATCGGTTCAGAATTTCAAAAAGGGTCGAGATTTTTGCATCATATCATAAAGTTTGTGTTTTTTCTGGCAACATCATTGAGGACTGAAGTCACAAAATGGCAGACTTTTGAGTTTCAGACTTCTTTCAGAAAATGTACGTTAATTTAAAACCTGTTGTTCTCTAAACTATATTTATCAACAGCAATCGTTAGAAGAGCAAAAGTTAATGTGTGTCCTTGACTTTGTGCCATTATTTTTGGCTTTGTCCAGAATTTCTGTGGAAAAAAGTGGGAGAGGCATGTGTGTAGTTACGCAGTAAATAAAATGGTAGCATGGCTCCTGTTTTCCTTGACAAAATAGAGAAAAAACAGGACTAGAGTTTACATGCTCTCTACTTGCCTAAATATTGCAATTATATGTTGGTTTCACCTGACCACTGTAAAAAAATAAAGAAAATGACATTATGAAACCTGCTATTATCTGACCGATGGACAGACCTATTAACACTACAACAGTACGGGTTTAAAGAACAGGTTGAGGGGCTTGTATATGAACCTGTGTACATTGCAATATCACCAAAGACACATTGAATATATAATACATGAACGGATGTTATCAAAGGGAAGGATGTGAGAAATGGAAACACGGAAAAGCCTGGACAGAACACAAAACAAAACCATGGGGACAGCAAGCATATTCAACAGACAAGGATATCTGATGAATCGCCAACAAATAAAACAACATTGCTGAACCAGTCTAAAAGTACATACCAAAGTAGTAACAAAACATGTGAAGCAAAGTGCACTGAATTTCTCTCTCAAATTTTAAGCTCCTAGTACCTTTCTTCTTCTTCTTTTGGCTTTTCCCAGTTAGGGGTCGCCACAGCAGATCACCTGTCCGCTCATGACTGGCAGTAGTGTTTTACTGTGTCGAGTTGCCAGCCCGGTGCCCAACCTTCCACGGAAGGCACACACACGCCTAGGGCCACTTTTTAGTGTGTCCAATCCACCTACAGCATGTCTTTGGGATGTGGGAAGAAACCGGAGCGCCTGGAGGAAACCCACGCGACCACAGGAAAGACATGCAGACTCCGCACAGAAGGCACCCCAGCCAAGGATTGAACCGCACAGCCTCTTTCTGTGAGGTGACTACATTTGTAAAATTGCAATGAACTTTTCTGTACAAATCAGCCGAACGATAAGGTGGGTGCACAAGACAGTGGGGTTAAAAACAACAACAAACAAAAAAAAAAAACCTCAATCACAGAAAATAGACTAACAAGTAACAGGGACCCAGATAGAAGAAAAGATAACAAAAGTAAAACAAAATACAAACTGGGAACCAAGAAATAAAGTCAGAAAAGAAAATTGCTGTTTGGAGGAAATAAACAGAATCTTTGTTGCTGGGAGATGTTAATTCAGTTTTACCAAATAACTGATGTTGTACTTTTACTTCTAGAGAATCAAATACATTGCTTTTAGGGACAACGTGTTATAGCAAGACTGACTGCCCATTTCTTTTCATGGCCTGGAAGACTAAATGTTTACAAGAGCCTCAACTAATGGATTTCTTGTAGCAGATGCATAAGCTCAGAGGCTACAGTACCTTATAGTAAGTAAATGAGCATTTATTTAACCAACTGAGAAAGGGACTCACTTTTATTAATAATCTTCTCAGAAATGTACTAGCTATCATAAGCACAGCGACTGCCGACCTTGGCATGGAAGATTAAAGAAGCATTATTTTTGTGTGATTACCACTGACAGAATAGTGGGGGAATTATAAAACCATTGAGAGGATTAATACGGCCTTGATCTCACTCTCTCCCCTGGCGATTAAACTTCAGAAAGAAAAGAATATTCATGTACCATACGCCTGCTGCTATGGATAGATACAGTGTCAACTCCATGCATCAGCAACCAATGACAGCTAGCGCAAAGGTTAATTATGCGCACCGTATATCGCTTTAATCACTTTAATCAGAGAGCCGTTCCACTGTTGCACTAGGCTGCATCCCAAGCTATAACTTTTTCAACAAGCAGAAAAAACAGTTCAAGCATGCAAATGTTTGTTTAAAAAAGAAAAAGAAAATCGTCCATTAAGCGAAAGCAGCAGAAATAATATAAAAGCCGCTGAAGAAAAGGCCTAGGAAATACCAACAATGAGCCTAGTGACTGCATTGTGTTTGCACACAGAGAAAACAAGCCCTGATCATCAAGGGCAGCTTTCCATCTCTTTCAGTTGCTTTTATCAGCAAGACAAATGGTTGTTGGGTTACAGCTCTACATGGCTTACAGTGATTCCTAATACTGAGTGCGGGTCAGGCCTCAAATGGCAGCACTGTAAACTATACAAGACATACATTTCAGGTTAAAATAGGTAATTTGTTTCTGCCAGGATTCTAACTGCTGGGAACATACTCACATGGACATTATGTTTTATTTATTCATTAAGTCATTAGGTGGGCTGATGTTATTGCATCTATTTCATCCACGTCATGAATCAGAAGAAAGAAGCCAACAGTGTATTCATGTAGGATTTTAAGATAAAAGTGATATTAACATGTTACACTAGACAGAATATGATACAGCTAGGTTACCACAGAGCATGGCATTCATTCTGCTGGATTGTTAATAGCATAGCTAGGAAAAAGCTTAATGAAAACAAGTTGTGAAAAATACCAATAACAGCTGTGCAAACAGTGCAGTTTTTTTTTTTTTTTTTTTTTAAGTTTCATCTAGAAAAAATGTAGTAGAAAGAATTGAATGCCAGATAAATAAAACAATCATATCAGACATTTAAAGTTTAAACATTTAGCACATGTCCTGGCTGCAGACTTCTGAGACACTTTACTGTGGAAAATACTCTTACCAACAAATTACATGCAAAGTTAGTGGAGAAAGTATCTATACCTTAGCTATCATAACATCTTACTACAACCTCCACAGTTTTAAGCAATCTGAGACTTGTCACTGCGATGACCCACCACTGATCCAGTAATCAAGGAGCTTCAATCCTCACCAGTGGGGGACATACTCTAGGAGATTGACAAGTAAATACAGCATTTCCAGAGGCAGCTCTCTGCATCAAGTGCAATTTCCCTTAGGAGCAAACAGAGACTACAGTCAGTCTGGGGCGTGTTTCGCCCTCTTCCTCCAGATCCCCAAAAAGATTTCCCACTTGCACAACTATAGAGTTGAGATGTCAGCTGAGTGACCAAGCCAAGAGCTCCAGCACCTGCTCTGTTCAACCATTGCTTCATGTCCCTGCCCAAGTAGCTGACACAGACGCTCTTTGAGGTTTGATTTATACACACACGCACCTGGGAAAGGCTGGCACAGGTTTAATAGCTCCTATGGTTCCCTTCTGCCCAGACTATAAGGTAGTTATTACTGCCACCAGTCACTCCTTATCAGCTACGTTAAGGCCCCTAACAAAGAGTGTCCAGTCTTCCTGTATAATATTAATTCAAACACAAATGGTAATTTGACCAAAGTCAAAATAATCTTTATTGTCATTCAGAAATTACACAAGTACAAAAACTGAATGAAATTCTGTATCTCTGGACTCAATGGGCAGACAATATACAGATTATTTTGACAGACGTTTACACATATAACACCTAGCTATTACATCACAGACATGCAGACAGACATACTAATATTGCACGTAATTAAAAAACACACTTTACCACTTTTCAAACTGAACACTTACTTGCATAAGAGCAAGGCTATTAGGACTGGCCCACACAGTGTCACCGAATAAACATG
This sequence comes from Protopterus annectens, assembly GCF_019279795.1. NCBI lineage: Eukaryota > Metazoa > Chordata > Ceratodontiformes > Protopteridae > Protopterus > Protopterus annectens. The sequence continues at coordinate 85,709,734 of NC_056746.1, read as the reverse complement.
CAAGTACCCTCAAAACTTAAATATCTCTACACAGATCAGCCACAATGAAATGTTTAAATCTATTTAATAATAAATAATAAAATAACAAGACAATACTAAATATATACTGACAGTGACATCAGAGCTCAAAATCGCAGAAAATATTTAAAAACAACATTGCAGGACAGTCTCAAATAAATAAAGAAAAACATCTAAACTAAGCCTCACTATATTCCTGACTGAATCAAACAGAATTACTATAACCTAGAAACTTACTAATAGAGCAAGGCAGATATGGTGAATGGATCTAGTTGTCAGGTCCAAGGCAGAGTACAGAATGCTCTGTCTCACTAAGAGACTTCTCAAAATTAATCTCTCAAATATTACTGCTGGAATAACTTGCAGAATTACAATTTCTTCTCATCTGCCTGCTAGCTCCAAGGCTAAACAACCATTGATGGAGCTGGCTGGCATTATTTAGAATCTACCTGTAAAAATATACAGACAAGGGCTTCTCCTCAGACCTTTGGCAGATGCTGGAAGTCATAAAACAATTGCATTCATTCACGCTTTCAAGACTAGTTATTACTTCACCCTAAAGACAAAACAGAAAGTTTCCTAGTACAGACATTGTCTCTCTTGCTGTATTGAAAACTGAAAGATACCATCTTTTTTGGCCTAGCCATAAAGTAATTTAATTTCATTATTTTTCTGAGGTTAATCTCCTGTACTCCAGTTTCTACTGTTAAAATATATACATTTAAACAGTTACAATAGTGCATGTACATTTCTGTTCTCTTCCAGTGGAACACACTGTGATTACATTTCAAACAGCACTCTGCAAATAGCCTTTTCACACACAATTCTGTACAAGCAGTTTGATAACACACATGACATACAGTGCTAATACATTTGCAGCACATGCATCTTGTATAAATCATTTTGATATTCACCAATGACATAATTATTTACAAAATTCCAGCTAGCTGGGCTGGCAGTATCTCCTTTCATCCCAGTCACCACCAGTGTTTAATTCTATACAACCCTTCAGATAAGAAAAATCTGTTGCATGCTCTAATTACTTTTTCTGTAAATGAATGCTTTCTGACTTTACATCCTGCATTGTTACTACTGTCTTTCACATTTACATTATTCCCTGCCATTCTTAATATAACTATATATGCTATCTTACTTTACTGAGGCTCCTAAGAAAGTCTAGTAATAATCCTCCAGTTCCCTGGTCTGTCCTGATCTATCTGTAGAAGACAAAGGTCCAATACTCAGTCTACAAGCCTCACTTCAAGCAATAGGAAAGACCTCAAGTCTGTATACACAAAAGCATTTTACACTACACATTAGCAATAAAGTGCATTTTATAAGAGCAGCTAATTATATATACAGTAAAAGAACCCATATCACACAAGGGACACACAGAAAACATGATTTTTTTTCTTAAATTACAATTGTTTCACTACCATTTGGCACTGACATGTTAAGATGCACAAGTTCTACCCATCTGTCATTCGCCTGCCTGTTCCCCTCACAGAAACATTACCTAAAGTCAGCATTTACAATTTAACGTGTTGACATCCTTTGGTGTCTCCACTCCACTACATCAGGACCAGTTCTTAAGTCTCTCAGTTTTCTTTTTTGTTTTTTTTGGCTTTTGGTTCAACCCATAAAGCATGCTGTCCTTTTAGGGCTGGTTTTACTTTGCCTCTACTGTTGTACGGATAAAGCCTCCACAAATTTGACTCTACATTCCAAGCACGAACTAGCCAATAACACATGCAAAGCTGTTACGTTCCTAATTTCACACCACACCCAACCTTAAAAACTTTTAATAATATTAATATTTTTGGAACATCCCTAGTCATTGTTTAAGGTTATATTTAAGATAATAAGATAAGTTCTATCACTTTTCCTGGGTTCCTTTTCAACAATCATGAAAAAAAAAAAAGAAAAATTTCCATATGTGCAACTTCGCAGACTTCCAGTACATAATTCTGAATTTTTGATACGTTATCTTCAGGCCATTCATGAGGCAGTCTCAATACTGCTTGTTTACTTCATTTAACATTCTTGGAGTGTTTAAAAGGGACACACAGTAACAGTAATGAATAGCATTTAAAAGATCTAGACTCTGGGCCAATTCTTACACTCTGGTAGCTACCCTAACTTACAAAAAGAGTTAGGCACCCTGACAATCTCTGTGTCTTGCCGCTACTGTCTTCTGATCTAACGGTTCCTCTTATAACTCAGCTCTTGAGCTCAGAGTTTACTTCAGATCTTTTGTGAGGAACCAAAGCATACAAGCTTCTGGAATTCTTGGAAACCACATCTGCTACATCCGACAAGGAAACCTACTAAAAATGTCTGATGATCTGTCCAGCCTCACTTCTAAACCAGCTCCACCCTCAGGTCCTATGCAAAGGTAGATTCCTACTACTTTACAATCTTGTTCTTACAGAAGTTTTTTACATTAATTTTACTCAGAAGAGCATTTAAATCACATCTTCTTTGCACATCACAATGCAACTGTCTTAGTAGTTATCTAATTATTTAAATACTTATCTTCCAACTACAATCCTTCAACCACTTCACGACTACACTGAAAACTCACTTAAAAAAGTCTCTGGTTATGCCTATGCACCAATCCTGACTAGTAACCCTCCTTTAAACCCCCTTCTTCTCCCCTCCACTAGCCACCCTGCCTCACACCGTCTAATCATTGCATTCCATCCTCTGCAGGCTTTGGCTCACCCTTTACCCTCCTCTTCCCTCCTCACTCAATCTGTCAGACCTGTTATAACATGCTTAACCACCTCACAATCTCAATTTCATATACATTTCCAACTGACTTACACTAGCTTCCTCTCACTACCACGTATACTGACTTACACCTAGCTTCCTCTCACTACCACGTATACTGACTTACACCTAGCTTCCTCTCACTACCACGTATACTGACTTACACCTAGCTTCCTCTCACTACCACATATACTGACTTACACCTAGCTTCCTCTCACTACCACGTATACTGACTTACACCTAGCTTCCTCTCACTACCACATATACTGACTTACACCTAGCTTCCTCTCACTACCACATATACTGACTTACACCTAGCTTCCTCTCACTACCACGTATACTGACTTACACCTAGCTTCCTCTCACTACCACGTATACTGACTTACACCTAGCTTCCTCTCACTACCACATATACTGACTTACACCTAGCTTCCTCTCACTACCACGTATACTGACTTACACCTAGCTTCCTCTCACTACCACATATACTGACTTACACCTAGCTTCCTCTCACTACCACGTATACTGACTTACACCTAGCTTCCTCTCACTACCACGTATACTGACTTACACCTAGCTTCCTCTCACTACCACGTATACTGACTTACACCTAGCTTCCTCTCACTACCACATATACTGACTTACACCTAGCTTCTTCTCACTACCACGTATACTACTCACTCAGTCTCCTCTCTTACTCCTCTATCTTCCCCTTCCATCCCATTAGCCCTTCTAGCTTGTTCCACCTTCGTGTGGAGCTTCTGCTTTGTATCTGCTCGAGTTTAGTGCAATATTTGTATACAAGATTTAGGTATATGAGTTTAGAACAGTATTTGTTTGAGCTTAGTACTATCTGTATATACATCCTACCTTTATTCCTAGCCTTTAGCTAGATATTGGTATGTCTGTTCATTGCTATGTTTCATATTGTATGTATAGCTAATGTTTGCTGCAGTATGTATTATTTGCTATTGTTATATCTGTTCATTACTATGTTTCATATTGTATGTACAGCTAATGTTTGCTGCAGTATGTATTACTTGCTATTGGTATATCTGTTCATTGCTATGTTTCATATTGTATGTATAAGCTAATGTTTGCTGCAGTGTGTATTATTTGCTATTGGTATATCTGTTCTATGTTTCATATTGTATGTATAGCTAATGTTTGCTCAGTGTGTATTATTTGCTATTGGTATATCTGTTCATTACTATGTCTCATATTGTATGTATAGCTAATGTTTGCTGCAGTATGTATTATTTGCTATTGTTATATCTGTTCATTACTATGTTTCATATTGTATGTATAGCTAATGTTTGCTGCAGTATGTATTATTTGCTATTGGTATATCTGTTCATTGCTATGTTTCATATTGTATGTATAGCTAATGTTTGCTGCAGTATGTATTATTTACTATTGGTATATCTGTTCATTACTATGTTTCATATTGTATGTATAGCTAATGTTTGCTGCAGTATGTATTATTTGCTATTGTTATATCTGTTCATTGCTATGTTTCATATTGTATGTATAGCTAATGTTTGCTGCAGTATGTATTATTTACTATTGGTATATCTGTTCATTACTATGTTTCATATTGTATGTATAGCTAATGTTTGCTGCAGTATGTATTACTTGCTATTGGTATATCTGTTCATTGCTATGTTTCATATTGTATGTATAGCTAATGTTTGCTGCAGTATGTATTATTTGCTATTGTTATATCTGTTCATTACTATGTTTCATATTGTATGTATAGCTAATGTTTGCTGCAGTATGTATTATTTGATATTGGTATATCTGTTCATTGCTATGTTTCATATTGTATGTATAGCTAATGTTTGCTGCAGTATGTATTATTTGCTATAGGTATATCTGTTCATTGCTATGTTTCATATTGTATGTATAGCTAATGTTTGCTGCAGTACGTATTATTTGCTATTAGTATATCTGTTCATTGCTATGTTTCATATTGTATGTATAGCTAATGTTTGCTGCAGTGTGTATTATTTGCTATTGGTATATCTGTTCACTGCTATGTTTCATATTGTATGTATCGCTAATGTTTGCTGCAGTATGTATTATTTGCTATTGTATGTATATTCAATTGTTCTTCATGTACTCTGCTGCTCATTTATTGTTCTGTGGAGCTTTTGTCCCCGGGCCTCCGCTGAAAAAGGACCTGTGTCCAATTGGAATTTCCTGGTAAACAAATGTAAATAAATAAAATAAATAATAATAATCCTTTTCTATATCCTGTCCTAAACATGCTTCCTTTCTGCTTATCTGCCTTATAACCTCTGTTAGTACATACTGTATATATAACTATATACCATGCACAAGAACCAAGAATGTATTTTATGTCCAAAAATATTTTAATACTGTTTTCTCCAGTCATATAGTAGCACAAATGCTGCAATGTATTTATTTTTTTTAGCAGTATAATCTATTCATCTTTAAAGTAGTACTTCGAATTCAGACTGCTATACTCTGTTTAACGGTTTACTCTGCATATATTGATAATCTATGTTGCTGACTTTCAGTACAGTTAATCAAGAGTATGTATTTCCAAACTGTGTCCTCGTGGATTGGTGTTCATCATCATCATCATTCCTCTTTTCCCTGTTTTCTACACAGGTTTGGGGTGTCTTGTCAACTGCCGCCATCTCTCGTGAGCAATGTCATTCTCTTACTTTTTTTCAACTATTATGCCTGTCGGAGGTCTTCTCTCACATAATCCATCCATCTCTTTGCTTGATGCCCTTGTTTCTTCTTGCCTTCTTCCCGACTGCCCCAAATCTTTCTTCTTGCCTTCTTCCCGACGGCCCCAAATCTTCTTCACCAGAGTCACTTCAGCTTTTCTGCACATGTGCTCAAACTATAGTAATATGTTCTCTTTCATCTTTTCACAATTGGAGCTTCTCTGACTTCTGCCCTTATGTCCTTATTTCTTCATCTGTCCCTTAATGTGCATCCTACCAGCCATCTCAGGCACTTCATCTATATCACCTCTAGCTTCCCCAACTGTTCTGCCTTTACTGTCCAGGTTTGTGTACTATACAGTAGTACTAGTCACACAACTGTTTTGTACACCTTACTTTTTCAGATTATTTGGGCTTCTTATATCATACGCTCTTCTCTTGCTACTCTGTGGAAGTGGTCTTCAGCCCCTTTGATTCTAGCTTTGATCTCCTCATTCAGGCCTGCCTTCTCCTCAGCCACCCCTCCCAGATACTTGAAACTGTTAATCTGGTCCACTATTTTCCATTCCATCTCAATTCTCAGCTTCTTCTGATTTCCCCAACTCAATGCCACTACAGCTGTCTTATCTCTGTTCAGCTTCATCCCATGTGCTTTCAGTTCTGCATTCCATTCCCGTATCGTTTGAAGTTCTTGGCCAAAGTCTGCCTAGAATACCACATTGTCTGCATACAACAACTTTGTTAATCTATCCCCTCTCACCAGTTTGCCAGTGTAGTCCTTCACCAGTATGAACAGTCGTGGGCTCACAGCTGAATCCTGATGCACACCCATTCCCATTGGGAGCTCCTCTGTCAGACCGGAATCTGCTCATACTTGAGTCATTGGGTCCTTGCCCACAGCCTACACTAATTCCACCAATGTTTCTGGGACGTTGAACCACCGCAGGACTGGCCAAATCAGGTTTCTTGGGACCTTGTCATATGCTTTTTCCAGGTCTAGGAATGCCCAAATTGGTCTCTTTCCTCATCTCTAGCTTCTTCCCAACTATCTGGCTCACTATAAATATTTGGTTGACTGGATTCAGCTCAGGATTCAGCACAAACTGCTCATCTCCCATCTTATATTCTATTACTCTCTGTATTCATTTATCAATCATCCTCTCCAGGAGTTTGACACCTCTGCATTCTGTGAATGTCCCCTTTGTTCTTGTACCATGGCACTACTATGTTTATTATCCAGTCATCTAGGATACATTTCTCTTTCTCTATACTGCTCTGAGTACCCTCAGGAACCATTTCTCCACTATCTCACCACAAATCTTGATCACATCTGCTGTGACTCAATGTGAGCCTGGTGCTTTCCCTCACTTCATTTTCTTTGGTGCTGTTATTACCCCTTCTAGGGTGGGTTCTTCATTTTTTTTTATTGTAGGCTGTGTCTGGGGCAGTAAAGCTTCTGGTTTTCTTCATTCATAAGCTACTAAAACTACTCCTCCCATCTGCCTTTGCTGTCGCCTGGGCTGATGAACATGGTTTTGCTGGCATCCTTATGAAGGGTGTCTGAGTATATTCTTAATCTTTCTGTCTTTGCCTTGAAACCTGATAGAGTTTCTTTCTGCCATCTACTGAGTCACTTAGCCTCTGTTAGCAAACCAGTATTCCTTCCGAGCCTGGTCCATCTTTTCTATCTCCCACTTTGTCTTGCACTCCTTTCTTTCGATAACTACCTGGACTTCTACATTCCACTATCAGCTTTCCTTATGGACCTTATTTCCATACCTGGCTTGGTCACATACCTGTTCTGTAGCACTCAGAAATGCTGTTTTGAGGTGCTGCCATTCTTCTTCAACTCCACCCATTTCCTCTTCTTCCTGAGGTGCTAGGGTCCTCAGTAATTCCTTGAACTCTTATACTTTCGCTCCAGTCAACTTTCAAGTCTTCTGTCAAGTCTATGTTTACCTTAGAGCTTTCTCTGACCACTGCTTGTAGCGGACTGTGGCAACCAGTGGTTTCTGTTGTGGGCAGACTTTCACCAGGGATTTATTTTGCACTTGCTGATTCTGACCCAGTGCTCTTTCCTTACTAGGAGGAAGTTGACCTGAGCTGCATGTTGGCCATTCTTTTGTGCGATTTTGTGACTCTTTCTCTAGCTGAACCATGTGTTCATAAATACAGAATGACAAATTCTTTATTCCTCTTCTCCCACCCCTGTGGACAAAGGCAGCACTCGTATCCTGTTCAGGCTGTCCTGATATGTGCATTCCGGTCACTCATTATCAACACCAATTCATGTTGTCTGGCTTTATCTAGTAAGTTCCGCATCTATTATATGAATGTACACTTTACTAAACTATCACAACCCTGCTGTGAGGCATTGGCTGAGATGATGAATAGTCTTCTATCCTTACATTGGAAAAACAAAAGGCAGCTATACCAAAACGCTAGCTGCCACCTCTCACGGATCAATCCAGCTGGAAAAAAGGAGTCCTTTCATAAAAACAACCAAATGTTTATTAAACAAAAGTTGAGTGCTTTCACTCGCGATATGCGAGCTTCCTCAGAACAATGAATAGAAGATGTAACACTATTAAAATACTGAAAAGTGGCGCCAAAACCGTTTTTCCAGCTGGATTGATCTGTGAGAGGTGGCAGCTAGCGTTTTGGTATAGCTGCCTTTTGTTTTTTCATTTTGTTTTTCCAATTCGCTATCCTTACATTGGAGTCTGACTGCCATGACTCTGTCACTAATTCTGATGACATCCCTCACTACCTTCCAAACACTTTCCCTCACCACAATTCCTACAGGATTTATAGTTTGTCCTCCAGTGTTATAGACTTTGGACCCAAAGCCAATTGGGTTTGCTGCACTACCCTTCCATCTAGTCTCCTGTACACATAGGATGTCCAGTCTCCCCATTACCAACATGTCATCCACTTTCAACCGCCATCTTGTCCGTGAACCTATAACGAGTGTAGCAATCCCTTAGTTCATGTCTGGCAGATTGATTAGTTTCACATCCAGCTTTCACTCAAAAGAGCTATCCCAGGGAAACTAGGCAACTGGATACTGACCAGTAGCTTATTAACTGAGGGTTGGTGGGCCTTATGGCTCCATAGGGCAAATTTAAAATAAATAAAACAAGTAAAAGACTGAGATACCTGTGACTAGCATCCCTTTCCTCTGAGAAGTTAAACTGTACTCCACTAATCTTCTGAGGCCACTCCTATCAAACATGGCTTGCTGATCGGGCACACAGAATGTGGCTTGCTGGTCAGGCCTCACAGAACGTGGCTTGCTGGTCAGGCCCCACAGAACGTGGTTTGCTGGTCAAATTAGTGGGTAGTGCTATAAGCACCTCCCTTCTCTCAGTCTCCAGCCATTGAATTTGAGTGACTCCCAGTTGCATAGCATCTGCAAGGCATGAATTCCTCTCGCTCATCCACTAGTTCAACATACTTTCCAAACTTCTAAATGTTTCTTCTGATCTTAGTGTTTAACCTGATAAAGCAGATTTCCCCAAAAGTATCACAAAACTATGGTGATATTTAAAAAGAAACGTTAAACAAAAGTAGCAGCATGGATAAAGTTAAAACTGCCACAGTGGAAAATAAACATGTTGACTGCATGCATCAGCTTCCAATGAAAGCGACCACAAAGTCTTCAGTCTTACATAATGGTCCAGAATCTAAAGCCAGTTAGACAAATGGGTGTGAGAAAAAGGGACAGAAATAAACAAGTGCCTTATAATGATCTTTATTGTCAAAAAAGCAAGGATTACTACTGCTGAATGACAGCAGCCCCTTAGATAAGCCCCAGGAAATCAGAGCAGGAAATTACTGCTGGTACAAGTACACAGTGATAAGAGCACATGCCCAAACTGTCACCACTTTGCTTCTACTGGCGGGATGGATCGAGTTACTTTGGTGTAAAGCATAAACAGAAAAGAGAGTCTGCCTACAGCCGCACACAGTGCGATCTCACAAAGTACCCCCATTCTGCTTTCTCCTTCAATGCAGAGTACAATATACTGTTCCTACTTCATAAAGGTCAACAAAGGGGGTACTCCCCAAAAAAATGAATGTGGGGGGATACCACTTATCTGTGGTTATAAACAGCAGGCCCCATGACATTTTTAATATGCAATGGGTAATGCTTAGCTCCAAATCAGGAGGCACAAATGTGCCATCAATGTTTGTATGTGAATAAAACAAATGTAAAAAACACCAAATAATGTACAGATCTCTGATCAAAAAGGTTTATGAAAGCTCTGTCCACCCCCCCCCCAATTACCCCATCCCGTGAATTTCAATGGAATGCATGAATATCTGTGGAATACATTCTCCTCTTTATTTCAGCCTCATATCCTCTGTGCTTTGCAGTTTCTAAAGTAAAATGTGGCAAGTTCAAAAGGGTGAATATATTTACATTTGCTGAAGCAAGTTATGCTAAGATGTACTGCAGAAACATCTCTGGCACTTTTCAGATTCCTCGCTGTTGTATCAATCTTCCCACTGATACAGGTTTTTTTTTTTTTTTTTTTTTCTTTTTTAAGAGGGGCACTTAATATGACATTCTTGAGTACACGGCACCTGGGGAGGAATCGTACAGATTTCATCTTGTTTGCACCACATCAGCAACACTGTGGAGCACTCCGAAGAAGGTATACAGCTAAACAAAATGAAGGGTATGAGTTCAAGTCTGATCACAGCTACTTACTGTAACTCTGAGACCCATAACTGAGTTCTGGACTTAAGAAAAAAAATAACAGCAAAACCAGAAAAAGAACAGCGAATGTCAACAATAGCTGTCCTTCCTTGAAGGTATTTTTTTTTTCAAACGGCAACTCTCCAGCACTTCCTGCTACTTATACATACTAACTACAAGATGACCATACATTGCAGAAAGGGGAAAACTCCAAAACACAGCAACCTTGGACTCGGTATATCTAACTTCCTATTTTCACAGATTCAGTCTTGCTATCCTGGGACTCGTACTTAATTTCAGAATTTAAAACTGTTCCTTCCTGTTGCTGTACTAACTGGTCTTGTTATAGGTTCATAGGTAGGTACTAGGTTATCTGCCCGACGGCATTTATAAACCTAGCCAGAGTGTGTCAGCTTTCGCCACCCCATTGATTAATTAACTGAGCCTCTGTCAAGAAGAGCCAATGAAGTGATCCCAGGGGTGTATTTTCTGTTACCCATCCACTCGTCAAGGTTTCTCTTGAAGAGTGTTAGTGAGGGGCTCTGCCTAATGTAGTTAGGAATTTTGTTTCAAAGCATGGGGAGTAACTGTGACAGGAATCTATCCCTCCAGTATGTTCTATTTATTGTTGTTGTGAGGTTTAGCTCACTAGAGCGAGTGGCTCTCAGTGACTTGGATTTCTTTAGGTGGAGCATGTCCATCAATTCTGAGTTGGACATGGCTTTGTAAGTCAGGCAGAGATCACCTCTGGGTAAGCGATATGCCACTGAGTACAGCTGGAGTTTTTCCAGTTGGGCTGCATAGGACATATGTTTGAGACCAGTAATCCTCTTGGTGGGGTACTTTTGTGGACTTTCCAGCTGTTGGAAGTGTCTTGTGAGGTACATCCCAAATGGGGCATTGTACTCTATAATGGGTCTGATGAGTGATGAGTGATGAGTGATGAGTAGAGGGGCACTATAACATCTTTATTTCTAGATGCGAACCCTTTAGTAATTAGATGGGCTACATAGAAGGATTTCCTAACTACTTTGGCAATATGATTGTCAAAGGAGAGATTACTATCTACTTGGGCCCCCAGATCTCTTATTACCTCTTCTATATTAAGGGGGCTGCCATCTATGTGGTAATTCATGGTTGTTTTGTTTTTCTCAAATGGGATGACTATGCATTTTTTGGCATTTAGCTTGAGACCGTGACTTTGACACCAGATGTCTGTCTCAGTAAGGCCCTTTTGGAGAATGTCTGTCTCAGCTGGTGAGTCAATTATGGCTCCCAGTTTGCAGTCATCGGTGAACTTGGCTAGCCATAGTCTTCCTGTGTTTGCCTGTACTTCTGAGAAGTATATGCAGGGGTCCCAGGACCAAGCCTTGTGGGACAACACTTGTGGCTGGTTTAGAGTTGGACCTAGAGTCCGCTATTCTTACTGTGGGAGTTCTGTCTGTAAGCCAGTTGGCAACCCATCTCGTGACGTAGGGGTTTATGTTCAGGCTGGTGAGTTTTTCTAAAATTCCCAAGTGGGGAATGGTGTCAAAAGCCTTGACGAGGTCAAGGTAGGTTGTGTGAACTACCTTCCCTTTATCTATGGCCTTGGTGACCGTCTCGAAGAAGTCAACCAGGTTTAGTAGGCATGATCTGCCCTTAACAAAGCCAAAGTGGGTCAGGTCAAGTATTTGGAGGTTCCCCATGTCTTTGTTAATGAGTTCCATGATGATGCACTCCACAGCCTTGCAGACCAGGCTAGTCAGGCTTATGGGGCGATAGTTACCAGGGTCAGTTGTGGCCCCTCCTTTGTGGAGCGGAATAACCATTGCTGTGCGCCATTCTATGGGCATATAGTCTGTGGAGAGGCTGAGGTTTAACAGTGTGTTTAGGTGGGGGCTCAGTTTATTCTGTAGTTCGTGCAAGACAGAGCCTGGGACATCATCTGGCCCCGTTGACGCTGTGCTTTTGGCTTTTGAAAGGGCTGTTTTCACCTGTGCGTCTGTGACTTCTGGGACACTACACTTTTCTGGTACTGTTGTGGACCCTTCTGGGGGTGAGAGGGGGGTGAAGTTTGCACTGAATCTATCTGCCATGATGTTGGTAATATCAGTGGGTTCAGTATATTTTGTGCTATTTTGCACTAGTTCAGTGCATATCTGTGAGTTGCCACTTAGATTCTTAACATAGCTAAAGAAGGCTTTGTGGTTATCTTTTGAATCCTTGGCTATTTTTCTTTCGAAGTTAGCCTTGGAGGATTTTATGAGGGACCTTAGTTTTTTACTGATACTGATCAGGGATGTCTTTCCTTCTTGGGATTTGCTTTTTTTTCTGAACTAGTTTCCTCCTTCTATTGTATAGCCTGTTTATGGCAAGGGTCCAGCAGGCTGGTTTCCTTCTCTTAGAGGAGTGAGTCTTGGTTTTTCTAGGGATGGCACGATCCATGCATCCTTGTAGGTGCTCATAGAGTGCATTTGTAAAGGTTTCTGCATCTTGGGCAGCGTTATCCTTTAGCGTGGGGGCTGTAAAACTTACCACCTCTGTCTTAACGTGAAGTTTGCTTTAGAAAAGTTTTTTACTGTGGTTTCCTTAGTCGGGTTGGTGGTGGGGTGTGGACATCTAGAGTGATTAGATTAGAGAGGCAAGACTGCTCTGCAAATTGTAGCATGTTACAGGCCACCCTCACAAACTCAGGAACCTCACATGGCCTTCCTGAAAACACTAGAGGGGATAAATGTATCACCAAACACCATCATACTAGGTGACTTCAATTACCCTAATATAGACTGGGAACACTACTCAAGCCCAAACACCCTAGCCCAAAAGTTCCTGGAATTCATAAACTCAAATGCCATTGAACAACTAGTCACCATCCCCACAAGAGGAGAAAACATACTTGATCTCATCATCACGAACATGGGAGCACAATGTTCAACACCGGAAGTATACCCCTCACTGGTGAGATCAGATCACAAACTAATCTCGCTGGAGGTCCTCATCCCACCCCACCTGAAATAAAAAGACCACAGTAAAGAACTTCTCGAAGCCGACTTCACACTTCTAAAGACTAGTGTGGTCTCCTTTAAGGCCCCGAGCCAGCGGAAAACAGTACTCAAGCCGCTGAATCACTTACAAATGCCTTCTACCAGCACCTGCAGGACTGCATGGATAAGGCAATCCCAAGCAAAACAAAGACTCTTTGTACCAAAGGCAAGCGTCCAGTCTGGTGGACCCCAGCCATAAACAAACTCTACAACAAAAGGAGGAAGCTACTACAAGACAGAGCAAAATCCTTAAAAGGTAAGACACCCTTGATCACTATAAGTAAAAACTAAGAGCTCTCATAAAATCATCCAAAGCAAATTTTGAGAGAAAAATAGCTAAAGACTCAAAAGACAATCATAAGGCCTTCTTTAGCTATGTTAGAAACCTGGGAGGAAACTCCCAGATATGCTCAGAACTAGTTCAAAATGATGTGAAGATTACTGATCCTACAGACATTGCCAACATACTGGCTGACAGGTTCAGTGCAAACTTCTCCCCCCCCCCAAAAGGAGAGATATCTATACCAAGCGATTGCAGCCCCCCAAACATCTCCAATGCCCAAGTGAGAACTGCTCTCTCCAAAGCAAAAAACACAGCATCCATGAGACCTGATGGTGTCCCCGGCTGTGTGCTCCACAAACTCAACGAGGAATTAAACCCACAGCTAGGACAGCTGTTTAATCATAGTCTTACCTCTGGATACGTACCCAGGGAGTGGCGCACTGCAACTGTGGTCACACTTCACAAAGGCGGTGCCTCCACCGACCCTGGAAATTACCGGCCCATTAGCTTGACAAGCCTTATCTGCAAAGCCATGGAGAGGATCATAATGGACCTCATAAATAAAGACATAGGGAATTTGCAGACTTTGGATCCATCCCAGTTTGGCTTTGTCAAAGGCAGATCATGCCTTCTAAACTTGGTTGACTTTTTCTAAACAGTCACCAAAGCCATTGATGAGGGAAAGGCAGTCCATACAGCCTACCTTGATCTGGCGAAGGCCTTCGATACAATACCCCACTCGGGTATCATTGAAAAACTCATCAGCTTAAATGTTAACCCATACATCACAAGATGGGTTGCAAACTGGCTGAGTGACAGAACCCACAGGGTCAGAGTTGCTGGTGCCATGTCAGACTCAAAGCCTGTCACAAGTGGTGTACCACAGGGCTCAGTCCTGGGCCCACTCTTGTTTGGCATCTACTTTTCCAGTACAAGCAAACACAGGAGGGTTATGGCTGACAAAGTTTGCAGATGACTGCAAACTGGGCGCCATAGTAGAAAACACATCTGACACAGATATCCTTCAGAAGGGTCTCACAGAAACGGATAACTGGTGCCAGAGCCATGGCCTAAAGTTAAATGCCAAAAATGCATAGTCATACCCTTCGGGAAAAACAAGGTTACCCCTAGCTACCAAATAGGTGGCAATCCACTGAGCACAGAAGAAGTTATCAGGGACCTGGGGACCCAGGTTGATAGTAGTCTGTCATTCGACACCCATGTAGCTAAAGTAGTTAGGAAGACCTTCTACATTGCCCACCTTATCATGAAGGGATTCTCATCTAGATCAAGGGAGGTCATAGTCTCCCTATACTCATCACTCATCAGACCAATGATTGAGTACAATGCCCCATTCGGAATGTATCTGACCCAACACTTGCAGCAGCTGGAGAGGCCACAAAAGTTCCTCACCAAAAGGATAAAGGGTCTCAAACATCTGTCCTATGCTGCCCGACTGAAAGAACTCCAGCTCTATTCAGTCGCTTACCGCTTGCTCAGAGGTGACCTTTGCCTAACATACAAGGCCATGTCAAACCCAGATTTGATGAATATGCTGCACCTCAAAAATCTAGATCCGTCTGAGCCACAAGGGCGGGAGACTTAAACCTCGACACGGCTATTAATAGGACGTGCTGGAGGGATAGATTCATCACCCAAAGACTGCCTATGCTGTGGAATAAAATCCCGGTATATGTGAGGCAGAGCACCTCGCTGGCCTTGTTCAAGAGAAATCTTGACCAATGGATGGGAGATCGCAGATATACCCCAGGGATTACCTCAGTGTCACTGCTCGACAGAGGCACAGCAAAATAATGGGTATAGTTCCCCATACTAAAGGGGTGGCGTAAGCCACAAAACTATGGGCTAGGCTTGTAAATGCCCTCGGGCAGATAGCCTAGTATGAACCTATGAACCTATTAGTTTATGGTCTGATCTAACCAGTGATGGGTTGACCTCTGGTGTGGAACACCTGTCACCTATGTTGGTGATGACCAAGTCCAATATGTTTTCACCTCTGGTAGGGGAGTTTACCAGCTGATCCAGGGCATTTGAGTAAATAAATTCCAGGAAGCGCTGGACATGGGAGTTTGTACTTTAGTAGTTTTCCCAGTTAATGGTAGGGTAATTGAAATCGCCCAATATCAGGGTGATCGGTAGGACCTTCATGTTTTCCTGTGTCTCCGAAAGGCAGATTGGTGGTCCTGGGTCATGGAGGGTGATCTGTAGCAAGCCACAATCTGCACTGCAGATATGCCTGATGTTAGTTGCACATGGATGATCTCGGAGGTGTCATGCTGCACCACTAACCTGGAGGTGTAGGTATCCTTGATGAATATGGATACACCCCCTTCTTTTATGTTTCGGTCCATGTTCTTTGGCCAAAATATGTGGTATGAGTTGTAACCCGGTAGTGCTGGGGTGCTCTGTGGAGCCTTGAACCAGGTTTCAGTTACTGCACAGATGTCAACATTCTCCATACTGAGGAGTGCTTCAAGCGCATGCATTTTGAGATTTAAACTCCTGGCGTTGAGTAGCATAACCCTCATTTTTTTATTTGTGCTGTTTACAGAGGTGGCTTTGACTTTTGAGCCTTGCCTAAAAAAGGCACTATTGGGGCAGCAAGAGCATTGGCCAGTATTCGAAAGCCTAGGGGTGATGGGTGCAAGCAGTCTCTTATGAAGCAATGAGGCCTGTCGAGCATGTCGTCCCAGGCTGACAGACACTGGATCCCCTTTGAATGACACCAGAAGCTTAGCCAATTGTTGAAATTGATCATTTTTTCTTTATACTGCGGTATCATTTTTGGTGAGGGTACTCAGGGTCAGGGTCATACCCGCCTGGACTACATGATCAGAGAGCTCTTCCATGTCTCTTTTCATGTAGTCCAGGGAGGTACATCTCTGGTCATTCACACCAACATGAACAATGACAGAGTCATATTTGTATTTGTTCTGGAGTGACTTGAGTGCTTTTGTTATGTGGCGGATTCTGGCTCCCGACAGGCAGGTAACAGTAACCTTCTCCTTGTCCAGCCTTGTGAGTGGGACATCAGTGTGCCTGACTATAGAGTCACCTATTACTAGTGTGTTAGGTATGTTATTTCGCCTTAAGGGCTGTGATTGTGCGGCACACTGATTTTGTGTTTTATGTGTCGTCTGGTTTGTAACGGGAGGTGCAGGTTTTTTGGGTGTCTGCTTTGGAGTCTGTGATGCTTTTGCAGGTTTTTATTTAGAGCCTCCGAGCATGAGTTTGTGTATTTATGTGTATTTTTTTGCCAGTGCTGGTTTAGTATGTCTATGTGAGGCTGGAGGTGTGGTGCAAGTGTTAACCTTCGCCTCATGACTGCTTGTTCCAGTCTTGGGTTGAGAGAGCTTAGCCTCCAATTTAGCTATATAATTGCATCTCTTGCATATGTTAATGTTTTGTGGTAGGAGGAGAGGGTTGTCTGTGTACATGAGGCAATTGTAACATTGCCTCAGGATACCCAGGTTCACCAGCTGGACTGGAGAGTATACCAGAAATTGCCCTTTGGTCATGTCTGAATTGGAGGTTGAGCTGCTTAGTCACTTGGTTGGTGAGGGGTGAATAATGAGCCTTGCCCTGCTGGGTAGTCAAGTGTTGGGTATATTAGTGCTTGCTATTAGGTCTGAGCAAGTGCTGGACTGTAGGATGCTTTTTAAGTGCTTAGGTTGAGAGTTAGACTACTTTCAAGGGAAAAACTGAAGAGGAGACTTGGTGGAGCCGGGATAAATTTAGTCCTGCCTGGACATGCAAACACGGTTTTTACAGCAGGGAAATGAAAGAGAGAGAAATTAGCCCAAAGTGGCCTATAAACTACTAACTTCTGGGCTGGAACCACTCCTCCAGGGACAGATGGCTGCTCAAAGCTTCCTCTCGTACAGGTGAACAGAGAAACCTCCCTCTATCCAAGTAAGGTATGGGCAACTCAGAAAATTGTAACAGCCCTGAATTCAGCACTAGCCTGAAAACTGGACTATACTTGCTTAGAAAGGTGGGAAACAAGGAATTTTTTTTTTGAAAAGATAAGGCAAAATCAGTAAAAATGCACTTAAAACAGCTTTAAATGAATACAAACAGTAAAAAAAACACTTAAAACAGCTTTAGATGACTACAAGCAATCAGAAAATGCTTTTAAACAAATTACCCAATTAACCAGTAAACAAATCTCAAAACTGAGCCCTGTTCCTGTAGTCTTCAATCAGGCAAGTACTAATTGCACACTCCTGCCACTGGGGTGCAGGGGAACCTTCTCCAAAAAAGGAGGCCTGGATTATGCTCAAGTTATACAAACAAAGCTAGATTCAGCAGGCCTGGATCTAGTCTATGCCACAGCAAACAAGGCGCACCAATTTCAGTAAGAAACAGTTCAAATATGCAGGCACTATAAGCCTTTAACCAGAAATTCCCAGCTCAGAAAGGTAGATTCCAGCCTCTCCTTCCTCAAGAGTGCAGACCACAAACCTTCTTAATGTAAAATAACTGGCCTAAAGCCCAAGTGCTTAAACCAGAACTAATACACTTTTAGAATAACTGGCACTGAGCCCTCAATCAGCAGTTCCCAACTTAGGATGTAAGCTACCTGTCCTGCCACAACAGTGCAGACCACAAACCTTTTTAATGTAAAACAACTGGTCTGAAGCACAAGTGCTTAAAACAAAAGGCTTAGAATGATAGCTACACTTTAATCAGGTTACTACCAAGCAGTAATAACTAAAGCAATAAATCCAATGACATTTCTTAAAAGAGATGAAGGCTCTTTAACTGGTGAATCAGCAAACAAAATTCCTCCCATAAAATCAGATTGCGAACATAAGGATATATATACGGAGTGACATTCACAGTTGTGGACAGCATTCTGATTCACTTTATAGGGCACAACGTGTATTCAACACACTACATGAAGGCATATTCTTCATTTTACAACAGAATCAGCATCCTTGTGTGCAATTAAATGGTAATGCATGTTAACGGTACTACTTTGCACTCCTGTAACAAGAGGCTGTTTTAGTAACTGGTCAGAGTGGTTGCTGGGAAGAAGCATGCACAAAGCTAGCCAGAGTTGCAAAATGAGACAAAATATCTCTGCCAGATTTAAGCACTAATCACAAGAAGGATGTCAGAACAACCTAGTCAGTTATTCTGATTGAAGCCCCCCAATAATATGCAAGTAAAGAGGAGGTTTCAGCTAATTCAGCGACAGATGGCTTGTTTTACCTAGAAGCTGTTTCTGCAATAGCTGAAACTCAATCTAAATGCACAGCAAATATTGCACAAAAGGAGGACCTCGTCAATGTTCTCCATTATCAAAGAAGATATTACTGCTTGTTGTTATCACTCAAAGAATGACATTTAATTGTGTCAAACTGAAGAAAACCCTTCATCTCCAACAAGGGAGGGAAGAGTCGAGCAAGTAATAAATAGCACAAGGCAATAATAAAGCTGACAGTGTAGGTGTACTGCAACAGTTCTACCCACAGCAAAAGAAACAATACAGAAAACATTGGTGGGTCACCATTCAGTTTATCACCTATTTAACACCGCAATGTGAAGTATAACCTGTGTGCTACACTTTTATTTTGTATTTGTTAATTAGACAAGCCCAACAAGTGTTGATGCCTCTTTTCATGATAATTTGAGAGAACGTTTTGTTAAATGACTTGCTCAGTCACACAGTATGATAAAGGAGTCTGAAGATATCAAATGCAAGCCTACAGCAAGAAATTCATTAGTGACTAGAGCCATGACTTGGCTGAACTGCTTTGCAACGGCTGTAGGGTCATTTCTTATCCCGAAAGTGAAGGATGTACAAATATCCAATGGGGGAAGTTAGCACCAGATGTGGGAACTTTATAAGAAAAATAAATATTAATAACATACGAAAAAGACATGATACAATATATGCCTATTAAGATAATGCAATAACTTCACCCATACAATCAGAAATCAGTATACAAGTAACTTAATACTGTTGACATACGGCACAGGAAGTAGAGAATATTAACAAAAACAAGGGGTTACAACAACCAAGCTTCTTGCTTAACAGATGAACTTCTGGATTTTCCAACTCGGTGGTATACACGCTCCAAGTAACTAAACATCTCTTAATATTTCCAAAATTTTCTGCAAAACTTTAATGCTTTAATCCCCTACCACACACATCTCGATGTAGGTAACTAGATATAGATATAACTATTTACAAAGATAGATATGTATGTGTGTGTGTGTGTGTGTGTGTGTGTATAATCACAGAATGCAGCATAGATATGGAGTAGATAACTAAATATAGGTATATGTGTATATAATTATACATATGAGAGATATATATAATTATACAATGACCTCCACCCCCACTGATATTCCAAAATGTGCAAGCTGAGTGCCCGTTGTAAATCCTACAATATAACAACGGAAAAAGGTCCGGTCGCCCGGACTTTTTTCTGTTGGTATAAAGTGTTCAAAACTTTTTTCTTTTTTAATAAATAAAAAAAAAAGAAAAAAAAAAAACAGAGCAGCGGAGACTTTCTTTTCTCAGGTGCTTCCAATTCAAAGCATTGATGTACTGGGTATGCGTAGGAACGCAACTCCCATACGTATGCGCAGTACAACACAAGGAAGCTGTATACCACCACCGGCGGAAGAACAGTAATACACCGTTATACAAAGACATTATTTAAGAAAAGTAAGTATTTTTTTTCTTAAATAGTGTCATTGCATAATAGCAATAACAGACTCCGTGGTTGTGGTATATTGAAATTTACCCACGGTTGGCTTTATTTAATCACTCGGGCTTTACCCTCATGATTAAACCACACCAACCGTGGGTAAATCTTTAATATACCACACCACATCGTCAGTTATTGCTTAAATATATGGTTATATATATGTATATAGATTATAGATTTTCTCTCTCACAGTAGGTGGATTGGATACACTAAATTGGCTGTAGGTGAGAGTGATTTGTATGGATGAACTACTGTTGCAGGGCTAGCCACCTGGCAGTGTAAACCTTGGCTCAAGATGATTGCCACTGCTGAAGCAACATCCCGACCCCCATGTGCAAAAGGGGTTGAGGATGGATGGACCTGTTATTATAGCCAATAGATTCATCCTGAGCTTTTCCACTTGTGACATCACATTCCTTGCAATGTTACCATTATTTTTCGACAAGTACATTTCTAGTCCTTACTATTATTGCTGATCATTTTCTAAACATACCTCCATATGAGGTGAACCTGGGAATGTCACCTCCAATATCAAATTACCCCCCAAAATTAAATAATTATTTTTTAAGCTGTCAGGCTTGGTACAGAGAAAAGGTACATTTGTTTGGCATAATGGTTAAGGTTTTTACCTCATAAACACAAGGTACGGGATTTGAGTCTTCGCTTTGGGAAAACTGGCAAGTCTTAAAATGGCCCTCAAGGGCAGCTTGCTTATGAACCTATAGCTGCTGGGCCAGGTTTGGGAAATTTGTATAAAAACCTAAAATTAAGAGGAACTTTATGGGGTTGGAGTGGGCAGAATGGTTAAGGAGTGTAAATCACAGAAGCAAAGTACAGGGATTGATTCCCAACTCTGATGGGAAATTGGCTAGGCTTAAAATGGCCAGCGAGGGCAGCTAGCCTAGTACTTAACTATGAGCAGACAATGTCTGTTGCCATCGTCAGGGAAACTGACACACTTAAAATAAAAGTGTCTCTAGATGCATCATTTATGGGGCAATGGTGCCCAAAGCAGAAGGAAAGGACAGAGATTTCCGCAGAACATTAGAAACATGCAATGATGTTAGCATCTTCCAAAATAAAAGGCATGCAAGTTTAGAGGTGCACAGTAATGGCCTTCAATAAGTGGTGCCTTTATGGTCTCCAACAGGTAGCCCTTTACTCCAACAGTACATCTGAAACAGCAGATGATTTGCTATAAACTGAAAGAACCACACGGTCCCCCAATTAGTATAGCAATAACTCCCCCCCCAACCATAATTAAGGCAGAGGAGTGAAGACAAAGGCAATGACAGAGCCACCGCGTGTCCTGCTATCCATGGAGGAAAACTAGAGAGCGCCACAAAAACAGCAGTCCATGATTACTGGAGTGCGAAAATCATTTATCAAGGAAATGGTGGAAAATAATACAACAGGGTTAAGCAGGGATGAAGACCAGTGGAGATGCTGGGGGAGGCTGAATAATAAGAGTGAGAAAGGAATACAATCATTTACTAGGAAAGGGAAGTAAAGAAAATAACTAGCTTGGCTTACATTAAGTGTTATGTTAGGCTATCAAAGTGGGAGACATACCAAAGAATAAAAACAGGCTGGGTGTGTCTGAGAAACAAAACAAAAAGGAGAACAGAAGGAAAACATTGCCTACAAGTTGATGATAAAAATTGGCTGTTTTGCAAGAAGGCCTAGGAAGGAGATGGATATGATATAAACGAACGGTGTTGTCGCTTCTGCATGAAGCAAGGATGTGAAAGTCGGCAGTGGAAAGATGGTTAAGTTCCTGAATGCTACTTCTGTGACCAGTGGTAGAAGGCATGATTTCCAATGAGACAGACAAGGGTAAGCCAGTAAATGCACTGCGTCTCAGTACAGGCAGATGTTGAGCATACAGATCTGAGCAAGAACTGCAGCAAAGAACAGGGGAATGAAATGCAAAGCTGAAAGCCATGGGATGAAACTGAGTACAGATAAGACAGTTGCAATGTCAGAAAATGGGGGTAAATCAGAAGCAGATGAAAGTTGAGATAGAAGGGAAAACAGTGGAACAGGTAAACAACTTTACGTACCTGGGAGGTGAGATCAAGGAGAAAGGAAGCCTGAATGAGGAGGTCAAAGCTAGAAAGAGAGGGGCTGCAGCCAACTGGCACAGAGGGTCAGGGATTGTGTATGACAGAAGAAGCTGAAAAGTAAAGTGTGCAAAACAGTGGTGCGAGCACTACTACTGTAGGGTACTTAAAGGCAGAGGTGATGGAGATGACGTGCTGAGACAGGTGGTGCGATGAAGAAATGAGGACATCAAATCAGAAGCTACAGTTGCTCCAGTTGCAGAGAAGGTCAAAGAAAGCATTTTACAGTGGTTTGGGCACGTGTACAGAAAAGTAAAATTAATTCTGGTGAAGATGATTTGGGACACATGGGATGAAGGCAAGAGAAAATGAGGGTGTCCAAAGAGGTGGATGGATGATGTGATACAAGACCTGCAACAGTCAGACAACACTGTCGAAGAAGATAGTAGAGTGACACACTGAATTGAGAAATATGGCGACAATTGACACTGCACCCCAACCCCATGTAAAAAAAGAAGGGTGGTGGTGGTGATGATGATGATATACTGTGCCTCATCTTCAGCACTGTCCTCCAATTCTATGTCCCACATTTGACTGAGAAGCTAAAGGGGTGCTGATGAGCCCAAAATGGTGGACTAGGTGGAAACTGGTTGTTTAAGCGAAAGCAAAGGGTTCATATCAAAGTAGTGTCAAAAAAATAGATTCACTGCCAGGGCCATTGCTGTTTAGTGTATTATGTGCTACAAATGATTATTTTTTAATACAGTCTGACACGCATGATGATGGCATGACTGTCATGTAAATTACTGAAATAAGTACAGTCCCTAGAGATATGGGACAGCTGATAGGGTGGATAGAAAAGTGACACACACTACTTACGAGTTATAACTTCAAGGAAGTTCCGTTTTGTAAAGGATACAGAGTCATGGTGGGGTGACCATAAGCAGGAAACAGTTGGAAGAAGAAAATTAGTTGGTATCCATAACCCGACTCATAGTGTGCCTTGCAAAATGGCAATGAAAGACCAGTAAAAATAGAGTGCAAAGTCTATACAATTTATTCTATAGATGGTTATGTCACCCTTCTAGGACACAGAGCACTAGCAATTTCTCTCATGCAATAATCCGTAAAATTCTAGAACACATACAAAGGGAGGGAAATAGGGCTGCTACAAAAAGTGCACTGCTAAACAAAATACTAAACTGTATACTGGGACATAAGAGAAGACTTAAAATAATACATACATTTTTATAATCAATACATTTTTATAATTATAAAAGAAAATGCGGTATGATTAAGATCCCGCACTGTCTGAGAATGTCATAGGAGCATGCATGAAACACAAAGGGTTGGGTGCCCTTAAGTGGTTCTTGGAGAGGGAAGTCATTTCATGTGAGAACTGACACAGTAACATTTCATGAAGGTAAAGGAAGAGCTCTGAAATATTTAATGACTGAAGTGTTATAATTAATTCATCAGGAGAGCTCAAAGCTGCATTGTACAACTCAAATACAGGATGGGAGAAGGCCAAAGAAAGACAACTGTGTAGAGGGCATATGGATATACTCAGGAAAAACACAGGTCATATGTCAGAATATCTGTATGTTTGAATGTATGGATACTGTCTATAACTGGATTAGGGTAAATCCCCTTTTTAATGGTCATTTTAGTTCTGAGTGGCACCTCGGCTAAGTAGCCTTTATTCTATTCTGAAATAAAGGCAAGAAACATAGGACTGTCTCTTTACCCTTGTTTCTCTCTTAACCTTTTGACTGTCCTTAAATTCTTTATTAATCATTAATTTTACATTAATTAATCATTAGTTATCCTTGAAATGACTGCCTTTATATACTTTTCTCCTTTCATAGAGAATTTAAAAAATGTGCAGTTTCACTTGTTGTCTAGCTCATTTTCTTCACTTTGCAAATTTCCATCAGTGCTACTTTATTAACACTATCCCCTCAATAAAAATAATTTGCCCAACACCTTTATATGATATTAACAAACCTGTCCATCAGTTTCAACCAACTGCGAGACATCAAGTCAAAATTCTCAGAAACAAATCACTAAGGAAATCACGCGAAACTGCAATCTGTCATGCGTTTCATAAGCCTGCAGTATAACACGACTTATTAACATCCAAAATGCAACTTTCTTTTCAAAAGAAACAAGAAACTGGTTCTTCTTGCACCAAGCTTTTGGGATGAAGAAGCACCATAGTTTAATCGAAAAGTTCATTTAAAATGCAAACAGACAGGATACATGTCTGCACAAGGATGTGCCTGTGTGATAAAAACGTGACTGTCACACATCTACAAACCTGGACAAGGCACAGATCACTGCAGTTCACTTTATTCAATTTAGCAAAGCAGATTCCCAAACACATACTATTAATACAGTTGCACAAACCAAGCTACTCTGCAGACATGTGCAAGATGTTGTAGGTACAAAACAAAATACAGTAGGGCCAGTCACCATAATAGGGTCCACTTTACTGGAAAAGCAAAACTCAGAAAACTGATTAATCAAAAACCCACCATAAGTGAGATGACAGACTATAACACTGAGAATCTGGGTCTATATTAAATCAACGAAAATCCTCTTGTGCGAAGAAGTAAACATCGACACGTATACAGTGAAGTGGCAGAAGAGCGAACATCCAGAACCGCGAAGATCGAACTGTCATAGTTGTCCATGGCAGTAGGTGATTTTCTTATCTGATATAGCTCCCTAAGATAAGTGTGCGATAGTTACTGACCTTAGGGTAAAGGGTGCGGGTTAAAGTAAGTGCATATGTAGTGGAATGTTGAACTTGGATGTTAGGGTTAGAAATAGGGTTAAGTTTAGTGTATATATAGTAATGTAGTTGAGTAGCGGAGTATATACGGTAACATTTTTTTTTTTACTTTTCGGGTGTTGTTTTTTTATAGTTAGATGCATCTGTATGTCATGTAGGTTTTATTAGGATATGGGATATGTAGGTGAAATGTAGGTACGGGTATAGTGTGTTTTTTTATTTTGTTTGGGTAGGCAGTATGTTGCAGGAGATGGAGATGGCCAACTATGGGGATTCGATGTTTTGTATTTTGCGGTTTTGTACGTTCTTTGTCTTAGCGTATCACTGTTTATGTGTCGACATTTACTCATTCGCACAAGAGGATTTTCGGTAATTCAATATAGACCCTGAGAATCTTAATGCTTGAACTGGACTTCAGCTTCCTGTTAAGAACAGACGGATCACTTATAAGCCAGTTTTTTAAAATAATTATAAAATTATTCAGTTTTGCGATTCTTTTCCCCATTTCATCTTTGACCAAATGGTGCCCCCTCCTCATTTTACCGACTAATCATAAATCACCAGTGTACTTCTGTAGGCAGAACAGATACCAAGACACAAGTGTCCTCTGATCCCACAACTACATATGGATCTCGGCCCTGTATTTCTTCAAAGGAATGTCCCATTTGGTATTTCAGGCTGCTGAGTGACCTTCTAAGACATTTTTGTATTTACTTTTTTACTAAAAAGTGGGCACCCAGGTTGATAAAAATCTGGCTTTTGACCACCATGTTGCTTCTCTTGTACATAAAGCTTTCTACATGGCGCACCTCATAAGTAAGGGTATCTCATCCAGGGACAAAGCGTTAATAGCATCCCTGTATTCTTCCCTTATAAGGCCAATTATAGAGTACAACGTCCCCTTCGGCATGTACCTCGCAAAGCACATGCAACAGCAGGAAAGACCACAGAGGTTCCTCACCAGGAGAATCCATGGCCTCAAACATCTACCCTACACAGACAGGCTAAAAGCCCCGTCTCTCTACTCAGTTTCATAGACTCCTTCAGGGGGTGACCTCTGTTTGGCATATAAAGGAATCTCAGACCCCACCTTGATGGGACTGTTGCATATCCACAAGTCAAGCTCCACTTGAGCAACCTGTACACACAACCTCAACCTGGTCTGTTATACCAATAGGACTTTTTGGCCGGACAGATTTGTCCCCCAGAGACACCCCCATCTGTGGAACACACTCCCTCCCACGTCAAGCAGAGTACCTCATTATCTCTTTTTAAGAGCAACCTGGATAACTGGATGGGAAACAGAAAATACACCCTGGGATTCCACGTGTGTCCCTGCTGGACAGGGGCTTTGGTTGCTGACTTATATAAACATGGGCCACACTCTTGGCTAGGCTTATAAGGGCCTCAGAGCCAATAGCCTAGTAATCTCCTATGATCCCATAACATACCTATAAAAGCTTCATCCAGTGAAGCAAACTTGGAGCAGACCGTACATTCTCTTCAGGATGCTGGACAACAGAGTAGCACCAGTGTTCTATTATCCTCAATGGTTCAGTGAAATTTGTCCTAGCTTTTCCCATTTCACTGGTAAACAGATCACACAAACACACAAAGTATTCATGCTGTGTGCATGCTACCACAAACTCAGCACTGCTACAATGCAAAACGCAGCTTGGCACAATCGGTATGCGGCCCTGAATGCTGTTGGTTACACCCATCCTTTTTCAAATGTCACACAACAGTGAGGTCGTGCTGCAATCCATCGTCAAGACGCTGAGCTGAAAATGGTATTTCACTCCTATCCCCCATGGTAGCACCTCCAGCATCTGGGTCGCCTGAAGCAGCATCAGAATGTAATCCATCTAAGCCAAAGATGTCTACCTTTTTAGGAGTCAGTGATGCCAAACTTTAGAGAGAAAGTGATAAACTGTTTAAATGGTACATGTAAAAGTACTTTATTATGCTTAGGTTCATAGGTTAGTACTAGGCTAACTGCCTTTTTAGGCCATTTTTATCCTAGCCATTTACCACATGTAAGAATCGAACCCTGCACCTTGTGTCTGTAATGTAAACACCTTACCCATTAAACCAACTTCTGGTAGACGCTGGGCACATTCTTGGCGGTTACATCTGAAAGGATCAGCATACCATTTAATAAAATCAATGAATGAGCCCGTGTTTCTTCTTTAAAAACAGAATGCCTGTGTAGTGAAGTAAATTAAATAGCAAATGCCCCCCCCACCCCAAAAAAAAAATAGATAAGGGATTTATGATAGTTATACCTGTAACGAAAACCATGCTCAGTGTAACAGATTTTAACCCCTGGGGGAAAAAAACTGTTTTACATTGATTAGAACGGCATTTTTATAACATTCTAATATGTTATAATCACAACATTAATTGTATGAATGAGTTTCAGATGAGCAAAAGAAAGTTCACAAAAACCTTTTAACATAACAGAAGTCATGTAACTTTGAATTGGCTTGCATTAATTAAGAAGGTGCAGGAAACACAGTCCAGAGGGTATGCGGAAGCCTGGAACTGTCCAGCAGCACCTTGGACTTGGGGAAGCCTGGAACTGTCCAGCAGCACCTTGGACTTGGGGAAGCCTGGAACTGTCCAGCAGCACCTTGGACTTGGGGAAGCCTGGAACTGTCCAGCAGCACCTTGGACTTGGGGAAGCCTGGAACTGTCCTTGGACTTTATTTTTATATTTCTTGTTTTTAGCTTTTCACAGAAGTGGCTTACTCCTTAATTTCAACTGATTTAAAACTACCATAAAACCATTTATGGTACAATGCTAAAAAAGCCTGAACTTACTCATTTTTTTTAAAGATTAATGCCTGATTTTTTTTAATCTAACTTTGATGTAACTGAGCTTCAAAGGTTAATACTTTTTTTGAGTCGGGAATTCATAAATGATGAATGCTCTTAAACATTTAAAGCCAGGGTAACTGCTTTTATTCATTTTAAACAGACTATGTTATAGCAAAAATATAAACAGCAACGTAGTTATATGCAACAACAGTAAGTAAACATACCATTCTACAAAGCCACATTTTCCAAATGATGCCTTAAAACTAGCACAGACTGCATACCAACGTGAAACACTGTGCTTGACAAGTCCACTCATGCTCGATCGTGATCGGCTCTGGTGCAGGCTATGGACAGTTTCCAGCAGTACTGACTGCAGTATAGTGTATTTTACAAAGTAAATGAAGAAGCTGCATTACTATTTGTCACAGCCATGACAGACAAAACACAGAATGTAATGTGCGGCTTGGCATCTAGTGTAATAAAAAGGATCTTACTGTTGCCACACTTTTTTGGCAAAGTCCTTGGATATAAATACAAGTCCCACAACGCTCCGTATTCTTATCGCTTTCTTCCCTTCTTTTCTCATTCCCGATCATAATCCGCATCTCTGTCAAATCAGAGAAATTAAGAAGAAAGACATTTTATATGTATTTGGTCACCAAAATAATTTTTTCATGTGGATCCATGCTGCAGAGGGCAGAGCCCTGACTGCAACCCAGGTGACCTGAGTTCAGGTAGTGTCCCCGAGTATGGAAAAGGGCGTGCCCCTCTCATCGCTCTCAAGGTGATGCGGAAGGATATGCTAGCACTCAGGTAGGTGTCATTTCTTCCATGTGGAGAATGGCTACACAGTACTCCAATTTGTATTTTGGGGGAGGGGCAGGCTGCCTGACAGTTTATACCTTTGCAGAAATGGGGGAAAAATTATGGCTGTGTGAATGATTGCTCCCTCCTGGTTGACCCTTGCTGCAGTAATGGGAAAAGATTAGTTAGGATGGGAGTATGATTGAAAGCAAGGACAAAGAGAAGACAAAATAATTTTTTTCAATCATTAGCTGGTTTATTGGCCTACTACTTGCTCCTGTTTGTGTGCAAGATACCCTACTAATGACACTGCTAAAGTATATTTTAGGTCCCCACCCCCCAACCGTGGATACTGGACACTACTGGGTGCTTATTTATCTTTATGCTCCAAAGGAACACAAATCATACATTATTTAATTTCTGCATCTAAACTACATACTAAAATTTTCAAAAATCCTAGAAAAAGCTCATTTCTCAATTCCAACATCTCTAGAAAAGGACAGATCACAAATCTGCCGACTTATCACAGGAGTAAAAAAAGCCACGCGCAGTACTATCTTCTACAAAACATTCAAAACAAAGAAAATAACATGCCTTTATTCTCTCAAAGTATTCTAGCTTTAGCATTTCCGCTACTCTCTCAAGGACAGACAGCTACTACTTAGGCCTGCAAGTCTGCTTAAACTGCAGGACATTTTCCAACTTGAGTCCCAAAGCAAAGTATGCACTGTTTTGAGTTTTTACGTACGACAATGACCACAACATGCTTAAGAGCGTCATTTCTGAGGCTAAGTGGGACACTTATTCTTAAATTTTCACCAGAGATTTTCAATAAGCCACCAGTGGGCCCTCAATTCCTGAATGACGAATACAATCCATAAAGTATATAGAAAATATATTTGCATGACTGTTGTGCAAAATCACTTTCTATGTATAATCTGAATGTATTTATCATTTTACTTTCAGTTCAAAAAGCAGGATGATATGTTGAGCACAAATAATGGGGGAAAAATAATGAAAACTGCCGAAGCCATAAACCTGTATTATACCTGATGAATACACACGTATTTTTCAGTACTTTGGTAGCAGGCAGAGGTGTTCCATCTTTCCAGAAAAATACTGGAAAATATCAGAATCTAGACAGAAAACAGACCAAGAGAGACTTACAAAAATATTGATACAATTCCAAAAATTTCAGCTGAAGAAAATGGAACGTCATTTGGCTAACCATAAATAAGTGCAATCTAAAACTTGAAGCAACATTTTAAGACCATCTGAAGCCATGTCAAAACATTGATTTCCAAAACAATGCAAATTTGCTGTGTTTACTTATGTTATATGCAAAAATCTGCATTCTCTTTGGGAAGATATTTTCAGCAAACTTTTACGCTGGAATTCAGGACTAAATTATATCCATGAGAATTATCAGCATAAATTTCTCAGCATTCACTATTTTTACTTCAATATTTTGCCTCAATACTTGTATGTAACTGGGCCATTTCTTCACACAACTGAAGGCATTAGTTACTCCCGCCAGCATTGAGCAATTATTTTGTATATATTCTTTTTATTTTTTTTTTTTTCAAAAATAAGGAATAAAAATGAATGCCTTCCTGGTGATACGAGAGAGACATTTTTCAAACCTCATTTTGTACTGAGACTGTTCACTGCTCAGCAGAGAGTCGTGAACCCTAAAACACTAAAAACGCAACCATAACCCTGTAGCATGCTCTGAGCAACCTTGGGTTGGAAAGGGAAGAAACGAAAGGGAAAGGCCTACGTATCTACAGACAGTTCTCACAAGCCATAGAGGCGGGAAAGGGCAGAGTATTACACAAACGACTATTTTCTGAGGAAAGAACAGGATGACATCATGAAATTTCATCTTTGTTGTTGTTACCAAAGACAATTTGGTTCAAGCTACTTAACTAAACAAGAACTTCAGGAAAAAAATAAAGAAGCAAAAAATAAATAATTTCTATGGAAGAACAGAATCTCCCCTATACCACCACGTAGAACAGGACCCTTTAGACACCCAGGGTACGACTTACTCGAGCACTGCTGTACGTCTTAGCGAGGAGAATGTGCCAACCTCAGACCATAACTACACAGGCCAGACATGGCATTTCACCATTTAATGAACCTGACATGAGTGAATCCTAAAGGGAGTCAGGCTGGAAAGCGATGTCAGCTGAACACATACGTACATTTTATGTCACTAAGTCTCTGCCAGAAAACGGGCATTGATGTCAATCCTGGTTCACCCCTGAAATAAACTGCCGATCCTGTGATGTAAGGGCCCTTGGGGGTATCAGCAATGTTACACATGAAGGGGGGCAACTCAGTGGTTTCAGGATCACAAGCCCATAATGAATGCAGCAACACCCCCTAGAGACAGTATTAGCTCCAGCTTCATATCAATCACAGAATATGTTTAAAGCACTTTAAGAATATGGCAGATGTCACCCTGCAAAATGTGGTCTGCTTTCTATACCCCATAAATGGGATTTAAAGATCTGTATGTGACGCATCTCTCAAACTTTAAACATTACAACCCATAACAACGGTTGTAAAACATAAGGTCAGAAATGGAGTTCTCTCTTGCGTTATAGCTTTAGCAAATAATGACTTTACAAGCATTGCAATTCTCATAGTAAGAGATTAAAAACAGCTATAAGATTATAAGGAGGCGCAGAGGGAATGGATTCCTCTGCATCAGAATCCTCATAAGTAGATAAGGGCATGTCTTCATAATCAGACACCTCAGAGTCTTCTGACTCTTGGTCTGTTGAAGCTGCAGGGGATTGACCTCTTTTTCTCTTAGCAGGGGAAGGATGGCTTCCCCTAATCAGCATAATAAGGTCTTTTGCCATTTTAAGCATTTGATGTTGTGGCAAGGAAGCAGGTGCATGCGCTTTGGTCATGTTTTCTAGGCATAGTGCATACTCTTGGCCTTAGAAACTCGGTAGTTTTTGACAGAACTGAAGATGTAAAAGAGGTCGTTGGTTTGTGTCGAACATCGTTAGTGTGAAGAATTTCTTCAGAAGCTGGTGCCTGCTCAGCGGCTCCGGAACCATTCAAGGTAGAGACATCCGCAGGTTCCATAGTCGAGGAAGAGTCTCGCAGCATACCAGACTCCAAACGGGTCTCAGTAGAGGCCTGCGAATCTATAGAAGCGGGCATCAGGGGCTGCGAAAGTGCTTCACTGAGTACCGGCGAACTGGCAACTAGCTTAACGGAAGCATCATCAGCAGTTTTGGACGTGTGCGGTCTAGCCTGGTCTTTACCCTTACTTTTTTTTCAGAATTTCGGTAGTTGGATGGCTTACCGAAGCCATTTCGGAATACGGAGATTGAGAAAGTAAGTATTTAACGACAAGGGCACGACGATGAATGGTTCGGGCGTTGAACAAGGCACAAAACAGACAGCGAGGTACGTCATGGTCTGGGCCTAAACAGGTGATGCAGTAAGAATGAACATCTCGGTGTGGTATTTGCTTTCCACAGGCAAGACAATTGTTAACTTTTTCTGACATCAGTTGAGCAAGAAAAAAGGATCCCCAATGGGGTACTTAGCTTTAGAAGACTTCAGGATGAATCAATTCATAAATGAAAAACTCAGGTAGCAGCGACCGGCACTCGTGCAAACTGCTTCTGCTTTGAGCTCCTCGGCAAGAAAGACTGATGTAATGGCGTTGGCTGCCTGTTTTTATACCCCGGATTACCTGACATCAGTCCTGGAGCGACAGCCACCGACACAGAAATATTAAGTCTCTGGTATTCGGGCCGACTGAGGGCTACCTGCTGGCAGATCACCCAAATGTGATGACTGCAACAGTGAAACAGGAAGAACATCAATACATACATTTCAAATGGCATTTATATAAAAGCTGCATTACAGCGTTACACAGCTTTTATTCTTGTCCCACTGCTTACATGACTTAGGTGGGCGTTCTAATAGATGTAGGTTTAGACAGCACATCAACCCTCCATAAATAAATGGATAGGTTTGTTTAATAGAAGATCCATATCGATCTCTCACAGTACAGGTTAGATTTCTCGATCATGTTATTTCAAAAAAGTTATTTTAGTAGTTACAGTATTTTGACAATTTGGTCTTACAAATACTGAGAAACAGACACCTTAAAAGCCTACATTTATTATTGTGCCTGCAGGATTGTAACACACTAATGTAATGCTGAATATAAACAGCTTCTTTTAAAAACTTGAAGGCTATAATTTTTCACATTCAAAATAAAATGTTTATATTCTCAAAGGTAATTTTACAGCCCATGCCTGAAAAAGTAATGTAAGAAAGGAACATTTCTGTAACTCATTTTTATGATGAAGTGCCAGAACAGAATTAAGTTAAACATATTATGTAAAATACTAGGAAATACACAGCAATTAACGGACTGTGAAAACATACATATATTTATATATATATATATATATATATATATATATATATATATATATATATATGTGCACACATTTTACACACACACACATATATATATATATATATAAACACACACACGCAAAAGTTTTGTTGTTGTGAAGTGAATATCAGTTCTTCAAATACATCTAATATAAAAATTAAAATGGTGAATCCAGTTGCAGATGCTGTTTGAGAAGATTTTAGACCATGTGTACTCTGAACTATGAATCAGTTCTTGAAGAGCGTGCAGTCAAAATAAAGTAGTTTTCGCCTCCATGTGTGCATGTAACACAGCTGTCATCTGCACATCACTTGAAAGGTGACACAAGTCCTTTTTCAGGCAACATAAAGATCTACAGCAACGTTGTTATATAAGGAGAAATAATGCAAAATAAAAACAGTAGGCATTTCCTACTGCACACACCTAGTGTAAGTTTAAATAATATTAGCAGTCCAACATAAAACAATTCCACTCTGGAACGTATTCAGATGAAAAAAAAAATCAAATGCCTTCTGCATCACAATCAAAGAAATAAAAAAAACTATATATATATATATATATATATATATATATATATATATATATATATATATATATATATATATATATATCTCCTGCACCCTCAGTGTCCCCACATTTCTAACTAAACTACCTCTGACATCACACCGCAGTAGACTAAAGACAAAACCTCCGTACCCTGCTGTTCGATATCCTCGCTATTAGTAATAAAAGAACAGCCACAATCACCGGAAAATGATTCGTAGTGCACTAGCCCAACCCATAACAAAAGTAAAGCAACAATTCCTTACACACTGAGATCCATAATTCACAAATAAACATCAACACTGCACAGCAGTTCAGTAAAGATAGGCTTCCTTATTTGCTGTTCAGTGAGAAATGCAATTCTTTAAAAGTGACAACACAGTACATAAAATTACAAAAATAATTTCAACACATCACAAGGAACTTCCCCCATCTAACCTCTGTGAGGTCTATGTTCCAAATGAATGCCCGGGAAGAATTTTGTACCATGACATGAAAATCACTCTAGCTTGCTAAGTAGCCTAAAAGCTGAATATCCTTGGATAACGCCCCTTTCTTTGTAAAGGAGATATGTAAACCATTTATACATCTCCTTAAGGAGGAATGGATGTTATATAATGGACATAAAGAACATTGTAACATGCATTAAGATACAATGATTAACAGCAACACATTATAGAGGGGTAAAGCCCTACCTATAGCCCAGCTGACCGGATTTCGATTACTGGCTTCAGCATTTGAGGCTTGGAGGGTAATTTTGGGCATACCGATCCTGTGGAGGAGTGCATGCACCTTATGTTTAATCCTGTGCATGGTGTGAATACATAAGGGGGCATGCCATAAAAGTGGAAAGTAGTAGGGAAACATCAGTGCAGTCATCTTGTAGGCTGGACAATTCACCCCATGTCCCCCCATTGTATATTCATCCATAAGGTTGACAGATTTGCACAAGGGGAAATGAAGAGCTAGAACATAATGAATACCCCCTCCTGGCATCAAGAATATGATACTGCACCAGGATGCCTCGATCTCCTCACCGGTCCCCAGCATGGCCATAGTATGTCGGGGGGGGGGTGTACAAGTGGCTGTTAGATCTATTGGATGATGAGGTGCAATGGTAGCGGGGAGGAAAAAAAACTTTCAAAA
Organism: Protopterus annectens; assembly: GCF_019279795.1. NCBI lineage: Eukaryota > Metazoa > Chordata > Ceratodontiformes > Protopteridae > Protopterus > Protopterus annectens. The sequence continues at coordinate 85,674,868 of NC_056746.1, read as the reverse complement.
AGTGTACACTGATCAAATATATATTTAATATCATGTTAAAATTTGGGTGGCCGCGGTGGTGCAGCGGTTAGCGTTGCTACCTCACAGCAAGAGGTTCTCCGGTTCGATTCTCGGCTGGGGTGCCTTGTGTGTGGAGTCTGCATGTCCTACCTGTGATTGTGTGGGTTTCCTCTGGGTGCTCTGGTTTCCTCCCACATCCCAAAGACATGCAGTAGGCAGATTGGACACTCTAAATTGGCCCTAGGTGTGAGGGTGTGCATGTGTGTGTGCCTTCTGTGGAAGGCTGGGCACCGGGCTGGCAACTCGACACTGTAAAACTCCACTGCCAATCATGAGCTGACAGATGATCCACTGTTGCGACCCCTAACCGGGAAAAGCCGAAAGAAGAAGAATCATCATCATCATGTTAAAATTAATTCTAAGAGTCTATTTATATGAACATTTTAACTTTAGTACACAATGAAAACGACATCTTTAATATCACAGCTTTTCAGTCCTTAAAAATTATTTTTAACTGTGGAACAATCCATATCTCAATGAGTCTCGTCAGCAGTCCATCATATGGAGTATTTAAATGTAACTACTTACACTGGACATTTGGTATTCCCTTTGAGACAGTAGGTGTGTATGTATGCTTTTCTCTCTGTCTACAACTCTTGACTATCACACTTTTCTGGCTTATTTTCTTACAACAGGCCTGACAGTAACTCTTATGCTTTCTCATCCTTGTCTACCTTTGACTTGAATTAATCTACCTTATTTAAATGCGAGATTTCTTCTATGCAACTTAATATCATCCTGTCAAACTACTCAGGATCTTATTTTAGCCGTTTTAATGACAGCTCCAGCGTTAGGCTGTTGATTTTCCCATGACTTTTGTACTCTCGATCTGTCCCGAACAGCATAGTATTTCCATACTATTTATATCTCTGTCAATTTCCTTTCAGCATTTCATTTAGTTTATGCTGTGAAGTTTAGGCATCATTAACATAGGTGACATGGATAATGTGTACAGTCTTTACCTGTTCAGAGATGAACGATACCTCTCAACGTCTATGTTGTTTTACGTTCACAGGTTAGTCTACATTTTTATGTCTATAATTTTTGTCTATTCCTCTTACAGTTTGTGATTTTCTGGCAAATTCTTGAGGATTTAAGTCACTAAATAATGAGAAATATTTAAGTTTCACACTTACGCACATGCTAATGCAAAGCCTATTAATTGTGCAGCTTCTAACTTTATAAAATCGATAGTGAAAAACTGTCACTGGTTTTGGGCCTTTGTCTCCCTGTTATTTTTATCTTTCTCCATTTGAGGGGTATGAATTGAACTCATGAAAGTTAGCATTCCTGCAACAGACTATTCCTGCATCCTGAAGCACAGAATCCCTGCACTGGAGTATTCCTACATCCTGAAGCACAGAATCCCTGCAATGGAGTATTCCTACATCTTGAAACACAGCATTTCTGCAATGCAGTATTCCTACATCCTGAAGCACAGAATCCCTGCACTGGAGTATTCCTACATCTTGAAGCACAGAATCCCTGCAATGGAGTATTCCTACATCTTGAAACACAGCATTCCTGCAATGCAGTATTTCTACAACATGAAGCACAGAATCCCTGCAATGGAGTATTCCTACATCCTGAAGCACAGAATCCCTGCAATGGAGTATTCCTACATCTTGAAACATAGCATTCCTGCAATGCAGTATTTCTACATCATGAAGCACAGAATCCCTGCAATGGAGTATTCCTACATCTTGAAACACAGCATTCCTGCAATGCAGTATTCCTACATCTTGAAGCACAGAATCCCTGCAATGGAGTATTCCTACATCTTGAAACACAGCATTCCTGCAATGCAGTATTCCTACATCCTGAAGCACAGAATCCTTGCACTGGAGTATTTCTACATCCTGAAGCACAGAATCCCTGCAATAGAGTATTCCTACATCTTGAAACATAGCATTCCTGCAATGCAGTATTTCTACATCATGAAGCACAGAATCCCTGCAATGGAGTATTCCTACATCTTGAAACACAGCATTCCTGCAATGGAGTATTCCTACATCTTGAAACACAGCATTCCTGCAATGCAGTATTCCTACATCCTGAAGCACAGAATCCTTGCACTGGAGTATTTCTACATCCTGAAGCACAGAATCCCTGCAATGGAGTATTCCTACATCTTGAAACACAGCATTCCTACATCCTGAAGCACAGAATCCCTGCAATAGAGTATTCCTACATCTTGAAACATAGCATTCCTGCAATGCAGTATTTCTACATCATGAAGCACAGAATCCCTGCAATGGAGTATTCCTACATCTTGAAACACAGCATTCCTGCAATGCAGTATTCCTACATCTTGAAGCACAGAATCCCTGCAATGGAGTATTCCTACATCTTGAAACACAGCATTCCTGCAATGCAGTATGCCTACATCCTGAAGCACAGAATCCCTGCAATGGAGTATTCCTACATCTTGAAACATAGCATTCCTGCAATGCAGTATTTCTACATCATGAAGCACAGAATCCCTGCAATGGAGTATTCCTACATCTTGAAACACAGCATTCCTGCAATGCAGTATTCCTACATCTTGAAGCACAGAATCCCTGCAATGGAGTATTCCTACATCTTGAAACACAGCATTCCTGCAATGCAGTATTCCTACATCCTGAAGCACAGAATCCCTGCAATGGAGTATTCCTACATCTTGAAACACAGCATTCCTACATCCTGAAGCACAGAATCCCTGCAATAGAGTATTCCTACATCTTGAAACACAGCATTCCTAAATCCTGAAACACAGCATCCCCTGCAATGCAGTATTCATACATTGTTAAACACAGCATCAATGCAATAGAGTATTCCTACATCCTGAAATACAGCATTCCTGTAACTGAGTACTCCTATATCCTGAAACACAGCATCCGTCAAACAGTATTGCTACATCATGTGAAACACATGAACCCTGCCCAAGAGCATCTCTACTTCATGAAACACAGCATCCCTGTAATTGAGTATTCCTAGATCCTGAAATATAGCATCCCTACAGTGGAGTGTTCCTACATCCTGAAACACAGCATTCCTGAAATAGAGTACTCCTACATCCTAAGACACAGCATCCCTGCAATGGAGCATTCCTACATCCGGAAATACAGTATCTCTGCAATAGAATATTCTTCTCACTTCTTGAAAGTGAAATATGACAATCCTCATAACTTTCTGCAACACCACCTTATCATGACACACTTGCTGTTTGGATAACTCAGAGGAAGTGTCTACTGAACATTAAATGTCTTGCGTTTGTACAACCTTTTGAAATCCTGACTTTTGTACTGTAGATCACTGACTGACATGAGGATGTCAGGCATGCTCTGCCTTGAGAATACAGATGTTACTACACTAATCATGCTTGAGCATGTTGTGTTTGTCACTTAAATTATCTCACAGCAACTGGAATATGGGCTTTACTGGAGAGGCTCACACTGCCATAAACGGCTATGAAGGAAAGGCTAGTTTGCTTTTCTTATATTGCTTTCTTGTAATCTGTACTGCTTCATTGCAGTCTTCCATTCTACATACTGTGGTGCATTTTCATGACACTGTTTTAATTGTATTCTGCTTTCAAATGCATATTTAAACGAGGAAAAAGACCAGAGCTGTTTCTAAGTCACACAGAAATTAATGTTTTTCCCAACCGTCTCACTGTGTTTTTAAATTCAACTGTCTCTCTAGGTGCCTGCCCCTTATGTTAATCTGAACACATATTTCCTTCCCTCTCCCCTTTCATTGGTTGATGTGAGCAAGAACAAAATCATCATTTTGTGATATCCCTCCCCTTCAGCTATTTAAACATACTGGCCCTCCCACTGTATTCCACAGAAAAAGAATACTAAATGCCCACTCCCATTCAATCCATCTTGCTCTTTTAAAATTAGTGGCTCTGCACTTAGATTGCTAAACCTCGAGTTACCCCCTCTTTCATATGTAACTGCTTCATGCACACTGCAACTCTTAGGATATTAACCCATTTTTCCATCTTACCTTTAAAATCTGCAACATCTCGTCCAAGACCATCAATTATTAGAGAAAGCCCACATTCTGCTTCTCAAAAGTCATCCTGGGATTAATGCTTCAGATTTGCTCCTGGTAAGAGAAAGAGCATAGAAACATCATTTCCCAGAGACTGCTAATCACCAGAAAGCCTTGTGACTGCTTCATGGATCTCAGCTTGGCATTTGTGCTCATGTTTTGCTCCTGGTGACAGAAGGAGTACAGGACACTGACACTTGACCATCTCTTATAGGTCAGTGACTATCTGTGTTGGGCCTTCCTGATTTGTCTGGTTGCTATTCAAGGCATCTACGAGAAAAAGACTTCCACAAGCCTATAGATACCTGCATCATCCGGGACAAGACTGTTGATCGCCAAACAGCCTGTGGCCTGTATCGCATCTTGGGATTGATGCTGCCATTTTGCTTCTGGTGAGAGAAGAAACAAAGGGTCATTGTATCCCAAAATATAGGGAATTTCCAAACTCTAGATCCCATGCAATTTGGTTTTGTGAAAGGTAAATCATGCCAGCTCAACCTGGTTCACTTCTTTGAGTCTGTCACCAGAGTTGTGGATGAGGGTAAGGCAGTTCATATAGCCTACCTCGAACTGGCCAAGGCCTCTGATGCCATTCCTCACTCAGGAATTATTGATAAAACTCACCAAACTAGGCATCAACTGCTATATCATTAGGTTGGTTGCAAATTGGCTCACAGATAGAACCCAAAGTGTGAAAGTAGCGGACTCCAAGTCAGACTGCCGACCAGTCATGAGTGGAGTCCACAGGGATCGGACCTGGGTCCTCTGTTTGGCATCTACTTCTCAAAAGTCCAGGCCAATACAGAAGGACTCTGGCTGACCAAGTTTGCACACAACTGGAAGCTGGGAGCCATTATTAACTCCTCAAGTGATGCATGATATCCAACATAAAGGCCTCACGGAGACCAATGACTGGTGTCGAAACCATGGCTTTAAGCTTAATGCCAAAAAATGTGTCGTCATCCCCTTTGGGAAAAACTCAGTTCCCACTAATTACCACATTGATGGGAGCCCACTGAATACCGAAGGAGTTATAAGAGATCGGGGGACACAGGTTGACAGCAACCTCTCTTTCGACCACCACATTGCCACTGTGGTCAGAAAGTCCTTCTATGTGGCACATCTCATTACCAAGGGTTTTGCATCCAGGAGGAAAGAAGTCATCATTTCTCTCTACTCTTCCCTCATTAGACCAATCATCAAGTATAATGCCCCATTTGGCATGTACCTCACTAGACACATGCAACAGCTGGAACGGTCACAAAATTACCTCACAAAGAGAATTCTAGGCCTTAAACACGTCCTACACAGACAGACTCAAACTCCAGCTATTCTCTGTCTCATATGGTCTACTAAGTAGCGATCTCTGCTTGACTTACAAAGCCATGTCTGACCCATCTCTGTTAGAAATGCTACAACTAAATAAATCCCAATCCCTCCACACCACATGCTCCAAAGACCTCAACCTCATTACCACAATCAACAGACCATGCTGGAGGGACAGGTTCATAACCCAGAGACTGACCATGCTCTGGAATAGACGTCCCATACATGTCAAGCAGAGCACCTCACTGGCCCTTTTCAAAAGAAATCTAGATGAGTGGATGGGAAATAGATAGTTCACCCTGGGTATCACTCCAATGGCTCTACTTGATAGAGGCACTGGGAACTGATGTTGGGCGGTACAACGCCAGTGCACTTCTATGGGCTAGGCTTGTAATGGCCCCAGGGCCATTAGCCTAGTACACACCTATGAACCTATGGTGAGACCAGCATTAGTAATAGCCAGGTAAGTTGCCAATTAAGTGACTCCCCCCTTTTCCTCATTCTTGATGAGCTAATTCTTTCTTTTCAGTAAGTACTGCTTGATCAGCTACTGTTTAACCTAACTTCATAATATCTCCCTAAATACTTCATCCCTAAATGAGAAGGGTCTAAAGTGTTTGGCAGTACCCTGTATAGACATAGACATGAGTTGCCATTTTTCCTATAAAAGCATCCTTGAATTTTCACCAATACTTAGTTGCACACAGGGCAACTAGCTTGTAGTGACAAGCACCCCCCCCCCCCAGAAATGCAAACCAGATACTCCTGATATTACTTTGTATTTTCACCACAACTGTCTAATCAATAAAAAGGGCTTGTTGCCATGGATATAAACTTGTTCACTATCTCTGTTACCAGTTTGGTGAACATGGGCATTCTGAGGCAATGAAGAAACTGCCTCATGTTTATTGACAACCAGGTCCAAGACCATCAACCAAGCTGATGAGGTATGTGAGAGATGTATTTACAGAATGTAATTGGAGGAAAAGCTGTTACATAAAAGCACTTCTAATGTCAATCAGGTTGTCAGTAGTACACACGCTGCACTTATCATACACAGTACAAAGCAGACACATAGACCCATATATACTGAGGCACTTAAATGTAACCTTCCTGAACCCCAAAGACCTCCTAGATGAAGTACACAAAACAAATACCCTCAGCAGCCCCAAATGTACTCTTTCAAAACATCACCCACATCAACACATACAGCCACATTTCATGGAGCCTATACTTTTAAGCCCATAAGGCAAGCTACCACACACAATCCAACATTCTGGTCATTGGAGACTCCATTATGAGACATAATGATGTCCTGCTCACCAGGCTGAGTAAGTAGAAAGTCATGGTCAGTTGGTCATCAGGGGCCAGGATCTGCCACATTACACACACACTCAGGTCACAAGTACCAGTATGACTCAGTCATAGTCCATGTGGGAGTAAATGACCTGAGACATACCTCCTTAGACTATATGAAGAGAGACATGGAGCTCTTTGAATGTGTGTCCAAGGCTGGTATGAGCCTATCATTGAGCAGCATTTTACCTTCTCCAAGGATGACGCCACAATACGAACAAAAGATGACGGTGTTTAATTGGCTTAGTTTCTGGTGTCATTCTAAGGGGGTGCGATATTTGTCAGCACAGGAGGAAATGGTAGACAGACCACGCTACTTTCCCAGGGATGGTCTGCATTTCTCCTTTGGGCTTTTGAATTATAGGTAAAACAATGACCTTTTCCATAGTGACGTTTTAGGCAATGCCACACTGAAAGTACTTCCAACATAGCAAATCAAAACCAGGAAAATCTAAAAGTGTTACTGCTTAATGCTAGGAGTCTAAACAAGAAAATCCACTAAGTACAAGCTGTCCTCACCCTAGAGAATACTGACATCTACGCAGTCACCGACAAACGGTTTAAAGCCGCAGACAGCACACAGGGAGTACAAGTCTATAATATGCCTGCCACACATTTAGACCAGCTACTACACAGATGGGGACTAAAGGTGGAAGTATTTCAATTTACATAAAAAAATAAATATACCTCAAGGCTGGTCAAACAGGAAGCTGCACTTCACTTCAGCTGCTCCACGTTCAAATCACCACAGGCAGCATCCCATACCACTTCCTTGCAAGCTATACGTCCCCCCCTCTATGACCCAGGAAATCCATAACACATATTTAAGCTTAGTGGAAACAGTCACCATCCAACCCAATGGCATATTCATGGGCAACTTTAATTACCCCTCTATTAATAGGGAATCGTATTAGACAGGAAACATACAGGGAGGGGGATTCCTGGATTTTGTAAATACAAACTCCCCAGACCAGACTCAGTACACCAACCAAGGCTGCAAACATACTGGATCTGCTCTTCACTAATATGGGCGAGTACTGCATGCCTAGTGTAATGGCCTCTCTGCTGAGGTCAAACTGGAAAATGGTCTCCTTTTAAGTAAAAATAAAACCCAGAAAGCCAGATAACCCTGGAATTTTCAGTAACTACTCTAAGACTAACTTCTATTATTTTGTGATAACGTGGTAAAATTTCAAGTCCCCATAAACCCTTAGAACATTATTGCCTATGCGGAACTGTTCACAGAAACCTTATACAAGCATATAAGCAGCAGCACAGAGACAATTGTACCCACCAGGTAGTAAAACAAGCCACCCTGGTGGAATCGCAAAATCAATTGGCTGTATATCAAAAGGAAAAAAATCATGGCAAAGATTAGGAGGTGCAGCACCCAGCAGGATAAAAGCACTCTAATCAAACCAAACAAACAACTCGGAGGACAAATAAAGTCCAGCAAAGCCAAATCTAAGGTAGATTTGTCCTCCCAGGCCAAGGACAACCACAGGGCATTCTTCATCTATGTCCGCAACCTCAAAGGCAATACAAAATTGTGTGCAGAGCTCATTGTTAATGGAGCTGCCTATACTGAGCCAGAAGATATAGCAAACATACTAGCACACAATTTCAGCTCTAACTTTACCCCTCTCTCCCCTTCAACCTCCCCTCAAGAACCACCATCAATTACAACTCCTATCATTTGGGAACAGGTCCTCATTGTTATTTCTAAAGATAAGAACATTGCATCGATGAGCATAGACAATATTCTAGGATGCCTTCTAAATATCATTAAAAGTGATCTGTTAGGCCCTCTGGGATCGCTATTCAACCATAGCCTCCAAAGAGGCTTTGTGCCCCACAAACAGAGAACAGCAACAGTCATCCCTCTGCATAAATCTGGGCCACCTACAGACTCTGTAAACTATAGACCCGATCAGCTTTAACAATTGGCTTAAAGTCTGGTGTCATTCAAAGGGGATCCAGTGTCTGTCTGCCTGGGATGACATGCTTGACAAGCCACGCTGCTTCGCAAGGGACGGCTTGCACCTGTCACCCCTGGGATTCCGGATATTGGCTAAGGCTCTTGCCACCCCCATAGTGCCTTTTTTAGGCAAGGCTCAAATTCTAAACCTACCACCCTAGAAAACAAAAATGGGAAGAAACTGAGGGTAATGCTGCTCAACGCCAGAAGTCTAAATCTCAAAATGCACGCACTCGAGGCCCTTCTCAGTATGGAGAACATTGATGTCTGTGCTGCAACTGAAACCTGGTTCAAGGCTCCTGAGAGCACCCCGGCACTATTAGGTTTTACCTCATATCATGCGTTCTGGCCCCAAAACCCAGACCACACCACAAAAGGAGGGGGTGTATCCATATTCATAAAGGATACCCACACCTCCAGGTTGGTGGCAACGCACGAAGCTTCGGAAACCATCCAGGTGCAAATAACCATAGGCAAAACTGCTCTACAAATTGTAGCATGCTACAGGCCACCCTCTCAAACTCAGGAACCCCACACAGCCTTCTTGAAGACACTGGAGGGTATAAATGTATCTCCAAACACCATCATATTGGGTGACTTCAACTACCCGAATATAGACTGGGAACATTACTCAAGCCCTAACTTTCTAGCCCAACGGTTCCTGGAGTTCATAAATTCAAATGCCATGGAACAGCTAGTCACTGTTCCCACGAGACGAGAAAATATACTAGATCTCATTATCACAAACATGGGGACAAAATGCTCCACACCGGAAGTATATCCCTCATCGGTGAGATCTGATCATAAACTAATCTCACTGGAAATCCACATCCCGCCCCCACCCCAAACAAAAAAGACCACAGTGAAGAACTTCTCTAAAGCAAACTTCACACTACTCAAGACTGGTGTGGTATCCTTCAAGGCCCCTGAGCCAGTGGAAACCACTACCAAAGCTGCGGAAGCCCTTACAAATGCCTTCTATGAACACCTCCAGGACTGCATGGATCAGGCAATCCCAAATAAAACCAAGACTCTTTCCACAAAGGGCAAACGTCCAGTCCGGTGGACTCCAGCCATTAACAAACTTTACAATAAGAGGAGAAAGCTATTACATGATAGAACAAAATCCATAAAAGGTAAGTCACCCCTGATCATTATTAGTAAAAAAATACGAGCACTCATAAAATCAACTAAGGCCAATTTTGAGAGAAAATTTGCCATGGATTCAAAGGAAAATCATAAGGCCTTTTTCAGCTATGTTAGGAACCTGGGTGGAAACTCCCAGATATGCTCAGAATTAGTCCAAAATGATACAAAAATCACTGAACCCACAGACATTGCCAACATACTGACAGACAGGTTCAGTGCAAACTTCACCCCCCTCCCCCCCCTAAAGGAGAGATAACTATCCCAGCAGAGTGTAGCCTCCCAGACATCTCAAATGCGCAGGTGAAAGCTGCTCTCTCTAAAGCTAAAAACACAGCATCAATGGGACTGGATGGTGTCCCCGGCTGTGTGCTACACGAGCTAAATGAGGAATTAAACCCGCACATAAGGCAGCTGTTTAATCTCAGCCTTACCACAGGACACGTGCCCAAGGAGTGGCGTACGGCAACTGTGGTCCCACTCCACAAAGGCGTTGCCTCTATGGACCCTGGTAATTACCGCCCCATAAGCTTAACAAGTCTAGTCTGCAAAGCTATGGAGAGGATCATAATGGAGCTCATAAACAAAGATATAGGGGACTTGCAGACATTGGACCCGACCCAGTTTGGCTTCGTCAAGGGCAGATCATGCCTTTTGAACTTGGGTCGACTTCTTCGAAATAGCCACCAAGGCCATTGATGAGGGAAAGGCAGTCCATACAGCCTACCTTGACCTTGCAAAGGCCTTCGACACAATACCCCACTCGGGTATTGTAGAAAAACTTACCAGCTTAAATGTAAACCCATATGTCACAAGATGGGTTGCAAACTGGCTTAAGGACAGAACCCACAGGGTTAGAGTTGCTGGCGCTATGTCCGACTCCAAGCCGGTCACAAGTGGTGTCCCACAGGGCTCGGTCCTTGGCCCCCTATTGTTCGGCATCTACTTCTCAGAAGTACAGGCCAACATGGGAGGACTTTGGCTGACAAAGTTTGCAGACGACTGCAAACTGGGCGCCATAGTGGAAAGTGCATCGGACACGGATATCCTTCATAAGGGACTCACGGAAACAGATAGCTGGTGCCAGAGTCATGGCCTGAAGTTAAACGCCAAAAAATGTATAGTCATACCCTTCGGGAAAAACAAGGTAACCCCAAGCTACCATATAGGTGGCAATCCACTAAGCACAGAAGAGGTTATCAGGGACCTGGAGACCCAGGTTGACAGTGGCCTTTCTTTTGACACTCACATTGCTAAAGTGGTTAGAAAGACCTTCTACATTGCCCACCTGATCATGAAGGGATTCACATCCAGATCTAGTGAGGTCATTGTTCCCCTGTACTCTTCAATTATCAGACCAATGATCGAGTACAATGCCCCATTCGGGATGCATCTCACCCGACATCTGCAGCAATTGGAGAGACCCCAAAAGTTCCTCACCAAAAGGATAAAGGGACTCCAAAATCTGTCATATGCTGCCAGATTGAAGAAACTCCAGCTCTATTCAGTTGCATACCGTCTGCTCAGAGGTGACATGTGCCTGACATACAAGGCCATGTCCAACCCGGAATTAATGGACATGCTCCACCTCAAAAATCCAAATCCACCAAAACCACTAGAGCAAGCGACTTAAACCTTAGCACGGATATAAATAGGACGTGCTGGAGGGATAGATTTATCACTCAGAGACTCCCTATGCTGTGGAATAAAATCCCGATCCATGTGAGGCAGAGCACCTCGCTGGCTCTGTTCAAGAGAAATCTTGACCTGTGGATGGGAGATCGTAGGTTTATCCTGGGAATCATCTCTGTGTCACTGCTGGACAGAGGCACAACAAACTAATGGGCACAGTATTTTTTCATATAAGGGGTGGCGTAAGCCACAAAAATTTGGGCTAGGCTTATAAATGCCTTAGGGCAGATAGCCTAGTATAAACCTATGAACCTATAAGTCTCATTGTCTCATATGTAAAGCCATCGAAACAATTACTGTGGAAATGACCAACAATGACATAGGAAACCTCGAGGCATTGGAAACAACCCATTTTGGTTTCATCAAGGGCAGGTCATGCCTACTCAACCTGTTAGACATCTCAGAGATCATCAAAAAAAGCAATGGATGAGGGCAAAATGGTTCACACTGCCTATCCTGACATGGCCAAGATATGTGACACAATACCCCACTCAGGCATTGTTGATAAACTCGAGAGATTTGGTGTAAACCCTTCTGTCACCTGGTGGATAGCCAGCTGTCTCACAAACAGGACCCAGGAAGTTAGAAATGGAGAGTCCACCTCTACAAAGAGGCCAGTCACAAGTGGAGTCCCTCAGGGATTAGTCCTGGGATTGCATTTTTTTGGCATTTACTTCTCTCAAGTCAAGGCCAATGTCAAGGGTCTCTGGCTGACTAACTCTGCAGATGATTGCGAATTAGGAGCAATCATAGATTCCCACATTGACACTAATGTTCTCCAGAAACAGCTGGCACAGATAACTTGTGTTAGAGCCATGGAATAAAATGAAATGCCAAGAAATGCATAAAAGTATCCTTCAGAAAATTATCCACCCATGTAGGTATCATTTTGACAGCACACCCCTAAGAGTCAGTCTATCATTCAGGGACTTGGGGGCATACAGTAATCTAGGTTCGACCATCACGTCTACAGTAGTGAGGAAATCATTCTACATTGTGCAACTTATAAACACATGTATGGCATCTAGGTCCAAGGAGGTTATTGTTCCATTATATTCACAAGACCTATCACTAAGTACAATGTCCCCTTTGTATGTACCTAACCAGGCACATCCAACAGCTAGAATGACCACAGAAGCTCCTCACTAAAAGGATACACAGGATAACTAACATGTCCTATGCAGACCACCTCAGAGCCCTAACCCTGCATTCTATCTCCTACAAGCTGAAGAGGAAGGTATTTGTTGAACCCCTTCCTTGATGGACCTCCACATCTGCAAAACAAAGAGAATCAGAATTAGCCATTCTAAAGATTTAAACTTTGCTTGTGATATAAAAAGGACATGCTGGAGACACACATGTATCCCAAAGACTATTCCTTCTCTGAAACAGGCTCCATGTGTAGGAGAGTTCCTCCATAACCCAAATTCAAGTGTAACTTGGTCAGCTGGATGGGGGACAGGAACTTCATTCCCCAATGTTGCACCTATGTTTCTAATGGACATAAGGCAGGCTGTGAATGGTTCATCTCCCAAGCCCCTGCTCATAAAATATTGCATCTAACACTCCCTGCTTACATTTATCAATGGTACCTGAACTTGTCAGAGATTTGGGATGCATGGCTAGGCTTAAAAAGGCCTAATGATCATCATTGGCCTAGCACACACCCATAAGCCTACAAACTCATGAATAGTAATCCATAAATAGATATGAGACATGTGGTATGTTTGGAAGAGAGCAGATCTATACCCCAGAGGCTGCATGGATAATCTGGAAATTACCATGTTTTTTGTCTCTCTGTTTGTAGTCCTATTATGGTTGTCAATGCAGATAGCACAATTCTGAGCTTCTTATTTTTACTTCATTGACATGCCAAAGCATTATGGACTCTTGCTCTTTCTTTGCACTGTATATACCAAATTTGTGATTAATTTTACCTTCTCAAAAGTTAACTGACTGCGAATTATTTTCTTATCCTTGAGCATCAAGCCCTGGACATGACTTTTCTTTCCTGAAAGAAAATACTGAATCTCTTTCATTATTGATGAGTGTTGCTCATAAGCTCCTCTAACTGTAATATCTTTCAGCAACTGCATTTCTAAATCAGGATTAACATATATATGATATTCTAGCACTTTTTCTTCCGACACTTACAATAACTCTTCATGCATCTCTAGGAAACATACTCTTTTCAACATGAATGATACATGTTGTTCCTTCTCTGGTTTACATATCACCTTGAGATTATACTTTTGTAGATTAACTAAATACCCTGAATTCTTACAGGTTCCTTCTACAAACACTTTCTGAATATTTTATTTCAATGTGATATTCTACTGGTAGGCTTACAAACAAAGCACATCAATACATCAGCAGTTATATAGGGCATTGTTCAAGAGATGTCTCTGTGGCTGTTGGATTCTGTACACAAGCAGTCTTTGTTCTTAACATTGTGGAGTCTTTTTTTGCCATTTCTAACTTCTCTCATGGCACATGGCCCAGGATACTAGCACTATTATTTCAAATGAAGCTTGAATTTCTTAGCTTAGTACTCATACTGACACTTTTTGACTTAATGGTGTTAACCTATTCTGGCCACCAAGTAACAAAGTGCACAATGCACTGAGCTCTCTCTCCTCAACAATCAAGAAGTATTTCATGACAAATGTTTCTGATTTGTATGCACATCTAGTTTAAGGTTAACACCCTGGCCATTTATTCTTGGCATTTCTTTCCAAAAGCCTGACTTGCATTTCTGTTTCAATGGTTGAAATGCATTTTCAGATTTCACACTATCACGTCTTTTCACTTCTAGAGTACAAGCAAACTAGCTGACACAAATGATCCTTGTTGTTCAATAACATACACATTTATTTTCAAAACACTTGTTTTTGCTTTTTACACATTTTTGCAAAATGTCCATTCAAAGCACAGTTTCTAAAAGGATTGATTAAAACGAGGCTGGTGCCTGCTCTCATACACATATAACTACACCTATAGAAAAGCTTGAATTCTAATTGCACAAACAGCCTTCTTTTAGTTTTGTTACAATGCACTACCACTTGGTGCTGTTTTATATCCATTACTTCTACAGAACTTACTAACTTTATTTTTCAGTTTTTCTTTATTGGACATAACTGTAGTTATGCAAAAATCTATTTTCTAAATTAATTCTTTCATTCATACATTCACAATTTCATCCATCCCATGCTGGATTTGCAATAGTGAGAGGAGTTATACCATGGAATTTGTCATATGCATTTTGGATCTTTAAACCACAGCTCAACAATGGTATAAATATCAGAATCTTGTAAGCACAAGAAAGCTTCTAATAATCGATTGAATTTTATGAGATTTCTGGCATTTAACAAGGCGATTTTCATCTTTGACTTTCAGTCTTGTTTTTTTTTTTTTACACTTATTTTACTATCATCCCCTCCCCTATTTCAGATGGTCAGCTGCCTGTTCCTTTAAGTAGTAAAAGAAGTCACTTTACTCCGTATCATATAGACTTCTTAGGGGAGACTTAGGCCTGGCATACAAAGCAACCAAAGACCCAAACCTAATGAACTTACTTCATATCTGTAAATCAAATGGGTCTAAGGCTACCCATTCCAGGGACTTAAATATGGCCTGCGACTTAAACAGGACATGTTAGAGGGACAGATTTATCTCCCAGCAACTGCCACATCTTTGGAACAGGCTACCAGTTCATGTGAAACAGAGCACCTCTGACACTGTTCAAAAGGTACCTGGTTGAGTAGATGGGGCCCCATAAATTCTTAATGGGGATAGTGCCCACAACCCTCCTGGACATGGGCAGTTATCACTAAATTCAACCTTGGGTATTGGCTAGTACCTCTACAATATTACATTGGATTGAAACTGCTAAGCTTAAAATGACCTCCAGGTCGCTAGCCTAGTAATCTCCTACAATCCTAATTCCAGCAGCAGTTTCAGCTTTTTTCCAGTTTTCCCAAAGGAGGAAATTTAGGGAATGTTGTGAATACCTGAAACTTTTCCCTTGGCATAGTCTGCAAACATTAGAGGTGAAAATCCTATTGAGTTATGAGACTGAGAAAAAAAAAGTTCCTTTATAAAGGGTAATTCAACATATTTGCCATTTTACTTACGGATAGTAGATCGGGACTGTCCATGAAGGTTCACAAGGAACACGGTAAACATGCTGTGAAACAAAAGCCCCTACTACACACACAGACACATATGCACAGTTTAATGCAAGTCCACAGTATACCAGTCTACAAAAGAAACATTAAATTCAGAAGTTAAGATAATGAAAGTACTCTGTCATCTCACTATCAAAGTTCAATACAAAGTCAAATGGTTATTAATAACTTTGTCAAACTGAATGAAAATAAAATCTAGACCATATACCTGCACACATCATCTTTCAAGTAGCTTGCTGTCTACTCACGTTACCTCTCAGTTCAGCTCTTGGGCTTACAACTCACTGGACTTCAAGATGCTTGAATACTAAAACTCCAGTTAACTTTCTACTTTCCAGTTAATGAGCGACTTCTAATAGCAAATAGTCTGCCCTCACAGAAAAATATTTCAGATTCTATCAATGTAAGACATCAGCATGGCCGGGTGCTGCTATCTGCTTCTATATTAGTTTCCTTCCCTAGTCAGAGCTCCATTTACTGTCCATATATAGAATTTGCATGGTTTTCTCAAGTACTCTGGTTTCCACCCACTTACTAAAAACTTGCTGCAGCACTGTTTCCTCTACTGTTTTGATTTAGGATACATTCTTTTGAAGTATCAGAACTTTCAGAGTCAAATCTCACACTTTTAAGAGGCAGCCCCTGAAAGGCATTTTGCAGGCACCAGCTACAGGTGTAATTTTATTTTCCTTGATATGCTTGCTGAAACAAGAAAACACCCCAGAACAATTATGTACCATGGAACACATGATGGCATACCCTTAATATGAATTTTAACACATTCATTGGCAGGAACACCCCCCCCCCCCCCCACACACACACACCAATTTGTCTGTACTTTTAGTTTAGCACCTAGCAATATGCATGAGATTTTGCATTACTTTTTACTAAAATGGGAGTGGTACCGAGTCATTAAACCAACCAACAGGAATTATAAAGATGGAGTTCCTAGCAAAGACATGTGTGATAAAAGCAATGCAAGCCTTTCAACTATATAAAAGTAGCAATGTGCTCATAGCATTGTAGCTTTCTGACAAAAAAAAAACTGCTTTTATTTTTCAGGAAAGAACCACATTTTTACACATTAACTGTAGAAGTAATATTACTGTACCGCTTAATACCCTAGCTGTACAGTACTTTTTTAGCACATAAGAACAGTGTCCTAAAGCAAACCTATTATGTTTAAGTATTACAAAAGTATATACACACTATTCTACAAATCTGTATTCCTCAACATGCGGCAGTTTTATACTTGAACATGCAGAACTGCATAAAGGTCAAAAGTGTCACTCTGTTGTAATTACTGTCTGAATGCTTAACAGAATGCTAATCCTGACATATTGAGCTGCCATGTTGAAAAATTGCTACAATGTTGCTAAGAAAGTTCAAAGGAATAGGCGAGACAGCAACATGTCACAGGTCAGTTGCCGTAAATTACAGTGAGATGTAACAGAATGACCTTCATAACACTCTGTAAAAATAACATTTCCTTTGTTATTAACATGCCATAATCAAAGGCCAAACTGCACAACTCTGCTAAGGAATAAAACCACGATCACTTTAAAGTCATGTAAATAAACGCATTTCTACAAATGGACATTTGTAAACTGCATTAAATCTATGATCAGTAAATGATACTTGGAATAGTCCTACAGGATATATGCCCAAAATGCAACATCGGATGCAGATAATGTGATAAATCATCTAAATTATTGCAGTTACTACTGTTTTCCTCATGACCTTTTTAACCGGTCTTCTCTCGTATGCCCCTTTGCTATAGTACCTTAAAAAAACTGCTATGATGAACATCAAATGTATACAAAAAGAAAACAGCAGTATATTATGGGTGACAATCTCCATGTGGAGACAAAGTGTAGATGTTGGCCCTTTCATTAATGTATCTGAATTTCCCCATCTACCAAGTCAATAAGCACTACTGAAACTGACCTATGGCTAGTGATATTAGTGTAGGTTCCTTATACTCGGCAATAAAACACTACGGGACATTTTTTCTCAAAATAAAAAAATACTAAACTGTGGAAAGGTTGGAAACTCGACTATAAAGTTTTAAATGCAGTAGATAAATATGCAGGTAAAGGTGAAATTTAAGGGATCTAATTTTGGATAAGAACCATGCCGGATGAAACCACACACTACTTTCTCTATTCACATACAACTAATGCTGTTTCTGGTAAAAGAGAAAAATGTGCACACCAAAACACAAGTGCAAACATATAAATTAAACATTTTCAAAAACAAAGATTAAGCCCCATACAGTAGGCTTTCATTTGTAGGACATAGCCTTCAATAAAAAAAATTCTGAAAAACGTTTTTTGGTCTGGTCATCAAACCATTCTCCCAAGATGCACCTATTGGTGTTGTATACCGTAACAAACAAACCAATATGTAGCAGAACCACTCAACAGTCTCTTTAACCATAGCTTGAGAACTGGCTTTGTCCTGGCAGAGTGGAAAACAGCAACAGGAACCCCCTTGCACAACGGGGGTCCCATCAACTGATACTGGGAACTATCGACCCATAAGTCTAACCAGCCTTACCTGCAAGGCTATGAAAAGAATAACCAAGGACCTTATCCACAAGGGCATAAGCCACCTTGAAACTCTTGACCCATCCCAGTTTGGCTTTTCAAGGGTAGATCTTGCATATTAAACCTGGTGGACTTCTTTGAGAATGTCACCAAACCCTTGGATGAAGGCAAAACAGAACATGCCATTCAGGTAACATACAGAAAAACTCCCCCAGCTTGGGATTAACCCATACATTACTACATGGGCAGCCAACTGGCTCACTGACAGAATGCATACTGTCAAAGTTGGGGAGTCCACCTCCATCAGTAGACCTGTTACCAGTGGAGTACCGCAAGGATCTGTGTTGGGCCCTCTATTGTTTGGAATCTATTTCTCTGAAGTCCAGGTGAAGGTAGATGGCCTGTGACTTACCAAGCCTGCAGATGACTATAAACTGGGCGCAATCATAGAGTCCCACAACGATGTTAACATATTACAGAAAGGGCTGACACAGACAAATGATTTCTGCCAAACTCAAATCTCCTTTGGCATAGCAGTAGTCCCTGCTAATTATGATATAGATAGCACCCCTCTAAGCTCAAACTCAGTGGTGTGAGACTTGGGATCACAGGTTGATAGCAATCTAAACTTCTATCACCATGTAGTGGCAATAAAAGCATTCTATCGGCATCTCATAAATAATGGCATTGCATCCAAGACCAGGGAGGTTATAGCTCAACTGTACCCGACCCTTATCAGACTACTAATTAAGTACAGTGCTCCCTTCTGTATGTACCTCACCGGACACCTGCAGCAACTGGAGAGACCACAGAGGTTTCTTACCAAGAGATTCCAGGGCCTCCAAAACATAACATATATGGAAAGACAGAAAGCCCTGGCACTGTAGTCTGTATCATACAGGTTGCTGAGGGGCGATCTGTGCCTGGCCTACAGTGCAGTCTGAGATCCTGCCCTAATCGAATTGCTGTACATCCACAAATCAAATGGGACAAAAATAACTCACTCCAGGGATCTCAACTTAGCCTGTGACATTAACAGAACATGCTGGAAAGACAAATCTTCCAGCAATTACTGCTTCTTTGGAATAGGCTCCCACTCTATGTGAAGCAGAGCTCCTTAATGACCCTATTCAAGCGCAACCTTGACAACTGGATTGGTGACTGTAAATTCATCCCGTGGGTGCCACCTATGTCCTACATGGACATGGGCAGTCAGTGCTGATCACAAAATTGCTCTAACAATGACCATCTAAATATGGTCAATAAGGGTACTAGGGTTTTTACATGGCTAGGCTTGTAAAGGCCTAGGCCCGTTAGCTTAGTAACCTCCTATGAACCTATAATACCTGCTTGCTTTCTCCCCAGGCCTCCACTGAGAACGGGCTCCTACCCAGTTGGATCTTCCTGGTAATCAAGGTGAACAAGTAACTACTACATTTATCTGCTCTTTCATGCCACTTGGTGCAAAAGATGGAAACAATATAGACCTGCTCACTGCCCAGTGCAGCTCAGCATAGCGTAACTTACATGTTATTTGTCAAGAAAAGGCTAAATCACAAATGAAGACATCATGATGACCTATTAGCATAACAGCAAAATTAGTGACAATCAAACCCTAAGTCGATCATGATTATAAGGACAGGTGGAGCGTATCTCTTCCATAATGAGTAGAAAGGCTACGGGGTATCATTGTAAGCACACAATTTAGAAGAATTTAAAAGACAGGAAATTGTGACTCCTTTTTCCAGTTTTGTTATTCTCCTGCAGGAATTTAGTAGGTGTATAATGACTTATGGCTTCCCCATAAATAAATAAAATTAAATAAATAAAAGCAGTGAGTGACTAAAGATTATCAAACCCATCTGTAAATTAATACATGAAAAAGTTGAGAGAAGGCCAGGTTACAACACACACACACACACACACACACAGCTAGGGTCTACAAGAATAATGCCTCCTATGGCTTGTGTAATTACCATAACAGTAGATGGTCGTTCTCTTCTCCGTTGCAGTATTCTTTACATAAGAGATTTCCTGTCAAGGGTAGTCCAAGGTTTGGCCAGTATACCAAAGCCTTAGGAATTTACACAAGCCATATATCGGGTACTTGTTATTTAATCGACCAACCTAAATGTCGAGTATTTGAAGATCGAATGGGGAAGTTCGAAAAATAGAAATGTCGAAGCTGCGGAAATTCAAATTTTTTCCCAGTGAAAGAATTTGGTTGGCTGTTTCCGCAGCTTCGACATTTTCTGTACTGTGGTGCGAAAGTTACGGATCGGGTTAAGGTAAGTGTGTGAGTGTGACGGACGTTGGGGTTAGGCTGCGGGTAAGTTAAGTGTGTGAGTGTGACGGACATTGGGGTTAGGGTGCGGGTAAGGTAAGTGTGTGAGTGTGACAGACATTGGGGTTAGGGTGCGGGTAAGGTAAGCATGTGAAAGTGACGGACATTAGGGTTAGGGTGCAGGTAAGGTAAGTGTGTGATAGTGATGGACTTTAGGGCTAGGGCGCGGGTAAGGTATGTGTGCGATAGTGACGGACTTTAGGGTTACGGTGCGGGTAAGATAAATGTGCGATAGTGACAGACCTTAGGATTAGGGCTTGGGTCAAGGTTTGTGCATAGATAGTTGTGTATGTAAGGTGTAGTATAGGTTTATTAGGTTTTTGGTGTGCTTGTGTTGTGTGTGTGTTTTTTGGAACAGCAAATTTTTTCCCTGGGAAAAAATTCACTGTTCTAAGGTTTCGTTGTCATATTTCGAACTTCCAAATTCGAACATATGGCGTTTGAAATTTTGGAAGTTCAATTATATGACATAGACCCCATATATCACATGTATACCTCCAGCTCAAGGTGTAAGGTATGAAGATGACGCACAGGTGGTACATACCTCAGAACTGAAAAGCTCCAGGAGGAACAATATTCCTAGGAACAAGGAGGAACATGAGCATCCAGAAGGGGAAAAAGAAAAAGAATTCCAGGCCAGGAAGACATAAGGAATAGCGCACAGCAGAAGGGGAAGGACGGAGGGAGCAAATACTGAAACGGTGAAGAGAAGGACAGCTACTGTTATGATAAGATTTTAGACAAATGTACTATGTCCTTCCATATCCCTGTTGCAGTATTCCTAACGTAAGGAAGAGTACAAAAGCTCAAGAGGAAACTAGGAAGAGGAAGGAACAGAGGAGCCCCTCTAGAAACTCATGCAAGACACCCCTGGCAAAGCCAGCTCTTGCCCTGGAAACAACATCCAACTTGTAATGCTTAGTAAAGGTATGGACAAAGGGCCCAAGTAACAGTCTCAAGGATGGAATTAAAGTCCGATCCTTTGTATAAAGCATCAGAGGAAGCAACAGCTCTAGCAGAATGAGCCCTTACAGAAATAGAAAGACAGTTTCCACGAACGCAATAACAAAAATAAATGTCCTTAGAGATCAGTTTGCTTAGAAACAGCCAAACCTAAAGATCTGGGATGGAAAAAAACAAAAAGCTGCTCAGATTTGCAAATGACCTTAGTCTTATCCAAATAATATCTGAGGTGTCTATAGAAATCTAAAGTGTAAAGAACCTTCTCACTAGCAGACTGCGGCGAAAGAGAAACAAAGGGGAAATTAATACACTGATTAAGAGACAACTCATTAACCACCTTGGGCATAAAAGAAGGATTAGTACAATAAAACACCCTGTTACTATGAAAAACTAAAAAAATACAGGAACAGCCATAAAAGCCTGGAGTTCAGATGCTCCCTTAGCTCAAGTACGGGCCAAAAGAAGAACCGTCTTCCAAGTACAGTGTTGCAAAGAAGCAGAAGCTGCAGGCTCAAAAGGAGCCTGAGTCAGTGTTTCAAGCACAAAACTGAGGTCCCTGGAAGGGGGAATAGGCTTCCTGGGAGGCCTAATATGAAGGATGCCTTTAAGAAATTGTTTGACCTGAAATCTAGAGGAAAGAGAAAGAGTCAAGGGCAGATAAACAGAAATAGCTGAAAGGTGAGCTTTAACAGAGGAATATGCTAACCCAGCATGGATCAAGTCACACAAATAACAGAGAACCAGGAGGATCCCCACAGAAAATGGGTCCTGGTTATAAGGAAGGCACCAGGCAGAAAATCTCTTCCATTTGAACAAATATGATTTTTGGTAGTGGGTTTCCTGGCCTCCTATAGACCCTATGCACATCCTCAGAAAAAAGATGCCTAAAAGGGATCAACACCTTACCATCCTCAGCGTCAGATGAAGAGTGGACAAATGAGGATGGATCAGTGACCCCTTGCCTTGTGTGAGAAGGTCCATCCTATGGGGTTACTTGTGATGATTGCCCATGGCTAGGTGAAGAAGGGGGAACCAATGCCATCTGGGCCAAAAGGGAGTCATCAACAAGATTTTGGGGGAGTCTTGCTTGATCTTAAGCAGGACCCTCGGAATTAGAGGAAGGGGAGGGAAGGTGCAGAGAAACATCACCTTCCAAGGAAAACACGAAAAGAAAAAGTGAAAGTTGCCTGTTCAAAGGGGAGGCAAAAAGATCTATCCATGGAGAGACTCACCAATGCACAATGTCCAGAAACACATCTATGTGAAGTATCCATTTGAGAGCCTGTGTACTGGACCTGCTCAAAAAGTCTGCCAATATATTATGCTCTACTCAGTGCAGGACAGGTAGATCCTCAACCTGATGAGCAAGTCTGCTAAGACTGTAAGACTGTGTCCCCCCTTGCTTGTTGACATACCATATTAATGCGGTATTGTCTGTAATAACTTTTGAGAGGCCCTGGAAGAAAGAAGGAATGAGAAGTCTAAAGAGCTAGAAAGAGAGCTCTCATCTTCGATATGTTGATGTGATCTGGCCTCTGATGAGGCGGGGACAGAGACCCTGGACCTTGAGGGAACCAAAGGAAACTCCTTACACCTTGTCTAAAGCATCTGAAAAAAAGTTCCTTTGATGGGGCTGGGGGTTGAAAAGGAAGTCCTGGGTTGACAGAAAGTTGAAGAATCCACTACTGAAGCTTGAGTTTGAGGAATGGAAGGGAACTAGAAAATCCAGTGGATGACAGTTTTGAAGCCACATTGACTTTAGGAACCACTGTAGTTTTCTCATATGAAGTCTGGCTAAAAGCAACATAGAAATGGTAGAAGTGGTGAATCTTAGAACTGTGAGAAAATTTATGGCTGTGACTGCGGCCGGAGGAAGAAGCGACTGAAAAAAGGTGAGAGAGAGAGAGCCTTTGGTGGAGGCAGGAATGCCAGCATGTGAATAGGATCCTGCAGCTGAAAAAAATTATCATGAGAAGGAACCAGGACTGATTTCTCAAAATTTAAGGTAAACCCCAGGCTTTGTAAAAGATAAACCATAAACTGGAGGTGCTGAAGCAGGACTTCGGGGGACAAAGCCTGAATGGAGCAGGTCATCCAAGTAAAGATATGAACCTCTCTCATCCTGCAAAAAGCAATGACAGGAGCCTGATATTTGGTTAATACCCATGGGGTAGTAGAAAAGCAGAAGGGCAAAGTAGAGAACTGAAAGTGCAAGCAACAAAGAGAAACACAAAAACTTCCTTAAAAGGTTGTGAATGTGGAAATGACCAGAGGCATCCTTTAGGCCAGAGATACTAAGAAAGCCTGAAAAAGAAGAGGAAGCCGGGTTTGAAGAGGGAATATCCACAAGGAAGGGACCTTTAGAAAGGTGTTGAGCTGAGAAAGATGCAGAATGGGTCTACAGGTGCCTTCCTTTCTGGGAACCAGAAACATCACAGAATAAAACCCCTTTCCTTCTGGGGCAGGGGGCAAAGCTTGAATGGTACCTTTAGCCGAAAGGCCCTGAAGCAATTTTGGAAAGAAAGGAAGATGATCCTGAAGAGATTTAGGGATGCCCTGAAAAGGAGGAAGGGTTTTCCACATCATGAAATAACCTGGGCACAGGGAGCGACAGTCTTGAGTGACCCTGAACCAATTGGTAAGGGACAGGAAAAATGAAGGAATAAGGGAACCAGGCCCAGGAAAAGGGGAAGCAAACTATCAGCTAGAACTTGGTTTGTCCTGAAAGGAGTCTTCTGAGAAGTAGAAGTCAAGGTAGATTTGGCAGGGGGTACAAATGTAGAGCCCCTTTTACCTTTAGGAGAAGGGAGAGCCTGTCTGCGTACAAATGTGGATATGGATGGACAATTCCTCTGGAATTTAGGGATAGGAGAGAGAAAAAATGTTTCAATTTTCCTGCAAGGCCTTGCTTTTATCCTGGAGGAACTTAAAAAACTCAGCAACAGCATAACCAAAAAGTTTAATCTTATTAAGAGGAGCATCCAACACAATTTAGCCTAAATTTCAACGGTTAAGGGCTGGAGATGATGCCAAGAGTAATGTTTCAATACAGAACCAAAGGCAGCAGCCCTAGAGAAGCATCGGCTACATCATAATTGCATTTAACAAGGATGTCTACCAAACTGAGAGGTTGAACACAGTACAGAAAGGGCTGCAACCTTCCCTTCTGTATCAGGGAGGTCAGACAGTGCCTGAAAAGCTTGAGAAAAAAAGGCTAACACATACCTGGCTATATCATTCTGGTAATTAACGGCCCTAAAAGCCAGAGTGGCCACAGTATATACCTTTTTGCCTAAATGTTCCATAGCTCTACTGTCCATCTCTGAAGGAAGTAGTTTAGTAGACTGCATAAGTCCAGAAGGTTTGTCAGAAGACAGACCACAGAATGATCAGCAGAAGGACATCTATACAAAAACTTATAATCATCAGGCACTTTGTTAAATCTATCAGGTTTCTTACAGGCTGGAGGTTGAGAATCAGGGGCCACACAGGCTGCTGAAAAGGTATCTAAAGGTGTAGCCAAGACTGGAGGCACAGCACAAGGTTTGGTAGTCTCCATCTGGAGGAGTTCATATCTCTTTTGAATATCAGAAACCAGAGAACAGTCCCATTTGACAAACTCCAACATCCAAGAAATAGTGTCCCCAAAGCAGAGTTCTTCCATGGGAGAGTCTGTACTAACAGAGGCTTCCTCTTCAAAACCATAACCAGGGGAAGGGATTTGAGAAGAATATGCAAAAGATTCTTCCTCAGAATTTAATTCTTCTCCAAAAGACTCCTGCTCCCTGAGCTTCTTAAAGGGAGTAGATGACCAAGGAGGAGCAGGCACAGAAGCTCCTTGAGGTGGCTTTAGGGCCATTATGGCATTAAACATCCCCTGGGTAAAATACGACCATTCATATTGGGGATCTTTAGCAGCAGGGGAAAAATGTTTTTTTTTTTTTTTTGCTTCTAAGGACCATCTGCCCATAAAAACCCTAGGAGCTTAAGGCCCTTGCCAACCCTCAACCAATGTAGTAGGAATCTCCTCCCAACTAGGATTTGTGGAATCCCCCTTGGGTTCCTCAGAGATAATCAGCAGAGGTTCCTTCTCAACATCCAGAATGGACATTAGCAGTGCCTCCAAAGATGTGCTAGAAATTGGATCCATGCCAGCCTCTGACAGAGTTGCAGCAGAGAAATCTGAGACAACTGGAAAATCCTCTGCGCTTCCACCAGCCTCATGACAGATATCCAGTGGAGTCAGGACAGCAGCCGAATCAGAACAGAGTTTTTTTGCCTTTTTCTTAGCAGGCAGCTGACCTTTGGGAAGAGAAGATTCCACCATAACACCTTGCGCCAACAGTTCTCCAGGTAAATCGACAGGGAGAGATGACTCTGTAGGGTCCTAGGGACAAACATTTGGCAGATGGAACATTGTGTATGATTGTGAGAAGCAATCATACAGAACAGATACTGTTCACGACTATCTTTATGGAAAATCTGCCTCCCATACTGATGTTATCCCATTCAGGATGACAGGTAAACCCACCAAAAGAAAAATAGAATTCAATAAGAGAAAACCCAATGGGGCACTTATGTGAAACATGGCTCAGTAACCAGCACAGAAGGAGTGTTCAGACTGACAATCACTGGTGCAATATCGTTCTGAGGTATATATGTCCATACATCACGTTTATGTCCTACGCCTAGAGCATTGTGACCTACGAGGTTTATAAACTCCTGAGGCTTTGATATACTGAAAAAATGTTGGGCTACCCTTGACAGGGAATCCCTTCTATAAAAAATACAACAGTGATATAGAAGGACATCATTTATTCTCATCAGAGGGCAAGTTTCACAGTAATACAGGCTCCTGTGGTCATGCTCCACAGGAAAAAAAAATGTGGAGACTAGAAATATAACTGTGCTGATACAATTATGCCAGTTTTCAGAGGATTATGCCTCAGTAAGGGGGTAAATAATTGTAATTTATTTCAAAAACATTCTTATTTACTACCCTCAACACAGTAGTGGCAGACTTGTATTAAGAGAGTATAACATTTTATATTTTTTCTGAAATCAGATTTAAAAGATGAGGAATAATAGACCATTTAAGCTAATTTTCATAAATTTCCATGAGGCTATGCTACTTTAGATGATGTTACATTAATTAAGGGGGTATAAAAGGTGAAATTCACTTAAGGGGGATGTGAGAGCTTGCCCCCCTACTTCATCCAGGACTGCAAAGCATTTTATTTAAGCGATTTTTCAATTAAATGGTCCACTGATGGACGCACCATGTCATGACTGCTTCACACTGAGGCTTGCTGGTACAGTGGTTAAGGTGCTGGTTTTGTAAACAAGAGGCTATGAGTTTGAATCCTCTGAGCTCTTGCTTGAGAAGGATGTGCTTTACTAGGCTTATGTAAGCCCTAGGGCCAATAGCCTAGTACCTACCTATGAACCTATAAGTTCTTTTAGGGACAAAGCCACTGATTCATTAGTGAGTTCTGATATAGCTTCACTTGTCTACAAATATGCTACAAGGTCACATAGCAGACAGTCTCTCTCTCTCTTCACTGCACATCTCTAAGGGAGTAACAACTTCTAAATGTTGGACACATTAATAATAAATTTTAAGTTATTAATCAAGGGGTTAAAACCAGAGAATATCACTCAATGAATATTCAGCAGAGATCTTCATCTATTTCATGGAAGATTAAACCAAAGCTGTAACAATGTGATTTTACTCTGCTAGCTTAGTACTTCCAAGGTGTGTAGCAGTCAGACTCAGGGGGTACCCTATTTGTCTGCTACTGTTTCTTTAGCAGGGGCTACAGATGGCTGTGGTTAGATGCTGTCCTGTAGAAATTCCAGGTTGAGGAGCGTATTCACTGCAGAGTGCTAATATTACAGGAAACAAGTACATATATATTCTCCTTTAAACCCCTTCACTTATTTTTGACAACAGTAATTTGGCACTTTGTTTATGGAATGTACTGGTAACACCACTGGCATCTTTGCAATCATAAAGGACAGAACCAGTAT
Source organism: Protopterus annectens (assembly GCF_019279795.1). Lineage (NCBI taxonomy): Eukaryota > Metazoa > Chordata > Ceratodontiformes > Protopteridae > Protopterus > Protopterus annectens. The sequence continues at coordinate 85,647,193 of NC_056746.1, read as the reverse complement.
TTCAGATTCATGGGCTCCTAATATTAAGCAAGCCTTTTTAAATTTTATTTGTTAAGAAGCAAAGCTCCCACCCACCTCTATATAACATTGCTACAGAATCTGCATGTAAAGAGATTCTATTACTTCCTGAACGTTGCAAAGCAGGCATGCTCCAGCTGATGTGTATCCTATTACACACACACACACGTGTGTGTGTGTGTGTGTGTGTGTGCATGTATGTGTATATGTATATGTATATATATATATATATATATATATATATATATATATATATATATATATATATATATATGTGTGTGTGTGCGCGTATATATGTTTACTATCATATTTGTGATTGCCACAATTGAGAACACAAGAATAAAGAAACCAGAAAATTGTAAGATGAGAATGTCAAGGACCACAGGACCATAAAATGTCGAATATCAAACCTCCCAACCAGCGTGGACACAGAAATAAGTGCCAACATGGGGCCAGAAGCAGGGCAAGTCTGGCTGTTCACTCCTGTAGTCCTCAATATTCTCGTCCTACGATTTTATGGTCTTGTCATTCCTGTATTCATAACTGAAGCAATCACAAATACGATAGAAAACCAATATGCTTGCGTGTGTGTGTGTGTGCGCGTGTATATGTGTGTGTGTGCGTATATATATATATATATATATATATATATATATTTATATATATATATATATATATATATATATATATATTTGTTGACTGGGCTAGTCTAACTGGATATATGTCCATTTTCAGTAGAGGCCCAGGGAGAAAAGCTCCACATAGAAGACATACACAAACAGAATATAAACATTAATTACAGAAAGCTTGTTAGACAATAACAGGAGTTCTATGGTAACAAAAAAAAAATTTTTTTTTCACTATGAGAAGAGAGAAAAGGATTTAGAAGTATGTGGTAGACACCCAAAGCTACTTAAAAAAGGGATTTGAAGAATTAGTTGAAGGGTAGTAACTGAATGATAAGATGGTAAGATGGCCAATTCTGTTGTTCATAGGTACAATAAGTAAGCTTGGAAGGTTATGGCCTTAAAGCTGAAGAAAGAGAGATGTAAAACGATGTTGGGCTAGACTGACAGTGAGAGATACTCTAGTCGGGGTTAGTACAGTGACATAGCCAGTGGGTTGTAAGGTATGATTTGAGATTCTTTTTAAATAGTGAAGTTGAAGAAAGAGATGCAAGTATATATATATATATATATATATATATATATGTGCATGTGTACACCATTTATTAATTACAATTACAAATGTAGATAACCTTTATAAACACTTTTATTAAATTATCACTTATGACACTGGCCCCCCACACATCAACAGAAAAGAAAACAGACTATGTTAGCATTTTTTTATTTACATATATTATATGTTTTCTCTCTTTATAACTGTCATTCAGTCCAACATTACATAAATTGCTCAATTACTGCCTTCCCTTAAACCTCACTCCTCTTCATTAACATTATTCTGCATGTATTCCTCCCACAAATTCCATTTATTTCCGAATAATTTGCGCCTTCCCTTTTCTAAACCTTGTACTTCCAGTTCTTCTCTTTTACAATATTAAATATTTCAGAACCACTTGGTTTAGATACATTTAAATAGGCCTTGTACACAAATAAAAGACTTGGGTATATGCCTGTTATCATTTTAATCTAAGCCCTAAGGGAGCTCAGAAAATACTGAACAGATGAAATTTTAAGCATCACAATATTCATTCACTACTCACGGTATCTGATTAAGGCCATAGATATACAATTCCAGAGGGTAAATGTACTGAATGCGCATTCTTCCATAAAAATGGCAAAGTACAAACCACACCATAATCCTTGGCATAAGAAACCCATCAAAGATGTGATAAAATGCAGGGAAGCAACTTCTCATGCATCAGAAGTGGTGACAAATGAGGACAAAGATGGCCGCCTTTCTGTAGACACTGTACATCTACAGCTCTCCAGTTACTCGCAAGAATAAGTAACCCTGAGGATATACTACAAGTCTTTTTGCATTAATTACCGGATATAACTATTCTACTACAACCAAACTACGACTGAGAATCAAAAGAACGAAGGAAAAACTAATTAATTTCACAGGATTAAAGCTGATTGTCTGCCTGACTCTGAATAGAGCTATAAACAAAGGATCTATCTGATTTCTGTTTCAAGATGTCAAAACTGGACAAAAATATGGACACAACAACAACTAAAACTAAATTATCAATGCTGATGTCACCAGAGAAAGACTCTACATTTAAAAGACAGAAAACTGTAAAACCACAAGATCTTTTAAAAACAGGAGGAACAAACCAACCGGATCAGCTAGCTAACATGGAGGACATTAAAACAGCACTGTTACCCATACAAGAATCTTTAAATGCACTTTCAAACCAGATACTTGCTTTTAATGCCACATGCAGTCAAATTCTCGACAGAATAGATAAATCTGAGGCTAGAATATCTGATAATGAGGACAGAATAACATTTCTTACAAAAAAACAGATATTCATGACCTGGACATTCAAACTATGCAGACCAAGATCCTGGATTTAGAGGCAAGATCCAGAAGAAACAACATAATTATTAGAGGAATCCCGAAAATATTCAATATAATGATCTAATGCCTACCATTACACAGATACTGGAAATATTGTTCGAGGACTCGGGTATGGCTAAGCAAATAGTCATAGAAAGAGCACACAGAGCTCTCAGGGAATCACAAGCATCAAATATTCCTAGACCGGTTTATGTCAAAATTCTGAATTACCAGGATGTAAATAAAATAATTCTAACTATGAAAAGAAAGGAGGTTTTGTAATGTGGCAAAATAACAGAGTTTCTATGGGTCAAGATCTACCAATGCAAATCAGACAAGCCAGACAAGCATTAGCCCCTTACTGCAAATTTCTTATTGATAAAAATATAAAATTCCAGATGAAGTATCCAAGTACATTAATCTTTACATTTGATGGAGCCAAATATTCTGTTTCTACAAAAAGGAAGCAAAACTCACCTTTTGAAGACTTTTAAATCCCTTCCAACTTCAGAAGCTTAACTGGAACATTCAGTCTGTGTACAGCAATACAGATTCTGGGATTCCATGGCTACTATACCTCAAGGCTTCAAAATCCTTTGTTTGCTTCTTTTTCTCACCAGGCCCCTGTTTAATCATTAACCAGTATTTTCTTACAGGTCCAGCTTAAATCTAAAGATTTCATGAACTCCTGCAGCCTTGATGAACTGTGTGTGTCAGTGAGTCAACAGGAAGTCCTAGAAATGCTCCAGAGGGTCAGCTTTTGTTGTGGCACTTCCGAAATCTGTCCACATAATGGGTCCCCTTCGAGAACTCAAAATCAAGATTTTTATACCAGGAAGTAGCCAGAGCTCTGTGGAGCCAGGGAAGCTTTTAGAATGGCAAAACGAGGCTCCTGGACTATTTTAGCGAGGTTTGACTTTTATTTTGTATAAAGAAATGTCAGCTTATTCAGGTAAGGATTTAAACTGGGCTGTAACATATGGTTAAATAGAGTAATTTAACTACAATGTTAGAAACAATATAAAGTTACTACAGTTATTCTATTTTGGATCTAGATAGTGTGCCTGAAGATAGAAATGCAGTTATAATTATATACTATTGATATTTTTGCTTTTCTGCCTTTGAAATGACTGTTATATTGTTTATGTTACTACAAAAAAAAAAAAAAAAAAAACTTTCTCCTTATTAATGCTATGATAATCTATATGTGTTAACATGTATAATTCACTCTCCTATTCCTAAGGGAATGGAAGGATATATATTTTATGTGGTTCTAGAGATTCTGTGCATTATGTTAGCTATATATTTCTTACAGTATTAATACATTAATGGTGAAAAAAAAAATGTTACTGATGTTGTTTTTATCAATGCTGCTGTTAACATGTTATACTTACCTAGGCAAAGTTAGATAAGACAGTTAGTTATTCTAGGATAATATAACCAATTATTTAATTAATAATGTATGTAAATCATTACAGGGTAGAATAAGAAATTGGTATGTAAGACATAACAGTGTGTTAACTAACTAATATGTTCAAGAGCTGTAGATAGGTACTAGTGTTTAATGGGGAATGTGTAGGTTAGTTTTTGTAGGGTTAGTTGTAGTTATCATAGGTTTTGTATATCTTGTTAGGGTGTTATTATATAATAGTCATTTAGGATTGATGTATACCAATAGAAGTATAAACAGTGTTAAAAACCTATGTTTGTCCTGGTCCAGGAGAATAGTGGATAGGCACTGGTTAGGGATGGGGCATTTAGTTTGCTTCCAGATATTTCAAAATCTGATATTATACCGAATCTAGTATCGTTTTCAAATTCAACATATACACTAACATTTTAAAAGTATTTTTATGTGGATAATAGACTCATGGAATGTTAAAGGTTTCCAGAATCTGAAAAAAAGGAAACTATTTTTTCATTTACTTCTTCAGTCAAAAGCACAATTTATATTGGTACAAGAAACCCACTTGGCTAATGATCAATGGACTGCCATTAAAAATAAAAAATGGATCAGGGGGGTAATAGCTCGGAAGGGACAACTAATAGTGCAGGTGTAGCAATAATCATCAAAACTCAGTTCCAAGAGAGAATTTTAGATTTTAAAATGGATAAAGAAGGAAGATGGTGTTATGTAATTTTTATAACAAAATTTTACGATAAACCGCTGATTCTTCTTAATATATATGCCCCATGTACCAATCAGCAAACCTTCATAACATCACTTTACTTTATTTTAAACCAATATAACAATTATTATATAATAATAGGAGGTGACTGGAATACATACCAAGACCCTAAACTAGATAAAACAAGTCCCCATAGATCTTATAATAATCAGGCAGTGATAGCACTGCAGGAACTTAAAGCAGATTTTAAACTTTATGATCCATTTAAATATAATAAGGACCAAATGAATCCAAATAACTTCACATTTTATTCGAGCTGTCATAAAATGTGGTCCAGGATCGATTTCTTTTAATATCAGATACACTAATGTGTTTTGATCCCTATATATACATACAAGCTCGTTATTTGTCGGATCACTCCAGGATCACATTAACCTTTAAGAAAGATACTTGTCATAAATTGCATGCTAGGGGTTATAATTGGACATTAAATCCATATCTATTGCATAAAGAGGATGTATTAAAAGAAGCTCAGGAGTTTTTAATCAATTATTAAATAAGCTTTTAGAAAACCGACATCCATCAGACATAGAATGGGCAACTATCAAAGTGCAAATTAGAGGAATGTTTATCCAAAAGCTACTTTCTACAAGAAATTACAAGTGAAAGATATGCATGACTTGGAATTAAAAATTGAATTATTAGATCAGGAATTAATTAGAAATTATAGTAAACAAACCAAACGGAATTATTAAATTGTCAGAAGAAACTTTTTTATTACAAAACAGTAAATTATCATTCCATGAACAGAAAATGCTGGTAAAATACGCTAATCACATACAGACCCGTCAAAAGCACTAGCACGTATTATTAATCAATCAAGTCACCTTCCCAAATCCCTGAAATATACTTCAACAATAAAACATACACCAATACGGAAGATATCATAAAGGTTTTGAACTAATATTTTCAGAACTATATGGTGAACAACAGGATGTAAATCCAAATAAGAATAATAATGATTTTCTTCAGAAAATTATATTTCCAAAGATTAATGATGAGCTTCATATGAACCTGATTAAACCTATTTCTTCAGAGGAAATAACTGATGTTATCAAGAAATTGAAGCCATACAAAGCTCCGGGACCGGATGGTTTGACTACAGAATTTTATAAAACTTTTAGTGATATTCTGGGAAAATACTGTCAGTGGTCTTTAACTATATTATTAACAATAAAATTACTGACCCACACTTTAATGCATCGAAAACTATTCTCATAACAAAAGAAAATACTGATCGACAAAACCCGGATAATTATAGACCCATCTCACTTTTAAACATAGATATGAAAATTATGACATCGATTTTGGCTAACAGGTTGAAAATGGTAATTAACCCTATAATATCTGATGAACAAGCCGGTTTTATAAATAGCAGACAAACTATAGATAATACATTAACACTGCATACAATGATTTCTCATGCCACCCATAAAACCATAATCTTTACGCACTTATAATTGATGCACAAAAAGCATTTGACAGAGTGAACTTAGAATATTTATTTGACATTTTAACATGTTTTAACATACCGCAAGAATTCACTTCAACTTTAAAAATTATATACCAATCCTTATACAAATCTAGTCATTAACAGGAATCTTTCAAAAGAATTCAAATTAAAAATGGTACACGTCAAGGCTGTCCTTTATCTCCCTTGTTATTCAATTTGTATTTGGAACCTCTATTTTTGCACATTAAATAAAATATCTATCATAATGCTCCAAGGATCTATGGTACGAAGATCACAATGGCTGCTTTTGCAGATGATTTGAGTATTTATTGCACAACACCTGTTTCGGATACTAATAAAATATTAAAGGCAGTAGAAGAATTTGCAAAATTTCCAATTATAAATTAAATTTAAAAAACTAAGATATTCCCATTAAAGACACCTACACCTTTTCACTATTACCATTAGTAGGGCAGGTAAAATCAGAAGAAAAAATAAAATACTTAGGAGTGGTTTTCTCAACAGACAACAGAGATTTTTATCTCAATAATGTTACGGTTATTTGGGAGCAGATAGTATCTGACTTGAAAAGATGGGATAATCTGAAATTACCAATAATGGCGAAGACTTCAATTATTAAAATGAATATACTTCCTAGAATACTATATATTTTTAGAGCATCACAAGTTCAAATCTCCAAAAAATTCTTCAAACAGCTTCATACAGAACTAGCTAGATTTCTATGGGAACCTAGAAAAGTTAAGATATCGTATGATAAATTGATGGCTCCAAAAATAGGGGAGGGTTGGATCTACCTAATTTCGAAACATATTATTCAATAATAAATACTAATAGACTTCTAAGAATAATTAATTTTGATGGGTCTAACTCAAAATGGGTTCCCAAATGGCTGGTTCTTAATCATAAACACATCACGGAATTGGATATTAACTGCAAGGCATTACCTTTTTTAAACAAAAATACTCTTAAATTGTACTTCGTGTTGGAACATATCAAAACATATATAGTTTCAGTACAAAATCTCTTTAACTCATTAAATCTTTTGCAAAGTATGATGATTCTTCAACCATTTCACAAAATCCAAATCTGAAAATTGGTAACCAGCTGATAGACCTTAAGAAATTCCCACTCATAATCAATTTAACCCTACTTGATTTATATCCTTTCTTAGGTATCCCGATTCACAATATTTTAGAAGAGTTGAATCTCCCAAATCGTATCTAATTATAATAAGACAATTAAAAGACCTATCAATAAGTTACCTTAGTAAAGGGAATGACATAATTAAAGAAGAAGATTTAAACATGTGTCTGAACTTATGGCAAACCCTTACACAGGAATGTAAATATATAACTGCAGCATATGGTTTGATTAAAGAAATAAAATATAATAATCAAATATTAATTTCCAAATACTGGAGAGAGAAATTGTTGACAATTGAAGAAAGTAAAATACTAAAAGCAATTCACTTAACCATAAAATCTGTGTCCCTTCAGAAGCTATTATTTACCCAATTGATGATATTTAATAACGCGTATTATACTGGCGTCTCACTCTACACAAATTTAACTCAAAGAACTCACCAAAATGCCCATATTGTATAGATCAAACAGCCGACCTCCTACATATGTTTTGGAGTTGTAAATGTATTTTCAAACTCTGGAATTCCTTGAAACTTCAACTACAAAAATGGGATATCAACATTCCACACTCTCCTGGGAATTTACGATTTTACATATTCCACCACCCAACTTGGAAAGAACCCAAAGAATTATACTAGTCAATATTTTTTGTTGATGAAGTTATATATAGCTTCCAATTGGTTGAACCCTTTACAGACATCATGGCAAAATTTCAAGATAGTAGCCACCAAACATATTCTAGCACATAAATTTCTAATTAGTGATCATAAGAAAAATGTAAACAATACAAAAATATGGGAACAAATCTTTAACATTGTATTAGCTTAAAGTTCCATTCCACTATTCGCTGGGAAAAACTGAATAACTGTTGAATTTTATTGAGATAAGTCTTATATGGTTACTAGTTCTTTTTTCTTCATTATTTTTTTTTTTAGAAGTGTATAGGTATGTATAATGATTCTATGTAACTGTTGGAAGCATTCATGTACATATTGTAAGTAGTTGGTAGTACTGTATTAGTTGTTTGGAAAAAATAAAATAAAGAATTATTATTGAAAAAAAAAGAAGTGGTGACAAATAGCATATAATTCTTTGCTTTTTACGGTTTTGAAAAAAAAAAAAAAAAAAAGGAGTAGTAAAGTAAAAGTGCTGTACAATTTGTACAATTGTACACAGTTAAAAAAAACTATCCAAATTTTAGATATGAGTAAATACTACAAGTAGACAAGAAAGTACATATAAATGATAATTATTCCCCCCTGAACTCTCATTTAGACACTAATACTTCGTTGGATTACTTTTATTCAGTATCCCAAAAGGAACCATAGTTTAATTTCTCAGACTGATGATTTAAAAGATCTTGAAAATAAAACTTATTAACTCACCTTTGCAAGAGTCAGATATGCTACTGCTTAAAAAAAAAAATTCCTTTTGCTAAGGAAAAAAAATAGGGCTTTGCCTTCCAGAACAATCTACTAACTGTTTTAATTAGAAATATTCTAATTATTACATTCCCAGTAACCAGGTAATTTAACCACAGCTTAAGGTAAAGTACTATCCCTCACAAATAAGAGAGGTACAAAATAATACCCATACCCAAGGAAAATGATTTCCAGAAAGTGGACAATTACAGGTCAATTAGCATAATGTAGCCCCTAGCCAAAGTCTTGGAAAAGATGTCAGTTGATCAGCCAATATCTAGGCTGCATTCTATCAGAGACTGATCCCAGCTGTTTTGCTGACCGCAGCAACACGTCATGACTTATAAAACTGTAAAGACTGCATCAACCCACCGGGACAAAGGCCTTCCTATGTAGCTCTGTTTTTCTCATCTTTTCCTTCTTCAGCGTGGAAGATATCAACCTGACTGAAGTAGGTAGTCCGATTTAATGAAAAAACATAATGCAATGGTTTGCTACATGCAACTCCAAGCATATAGACTATCTGGGCCTTATTTTGTAAGCACTAGTATTCTACAATGACCTATACTTGGACCTCTGCTACTTTCAGTTTTTATATCCTCATACAACAGGAAGATGATTCCACAGCGATGTATTCTTCTGAAGTCTCTGTCTAATACTCCGCAAATTGTCTGTAACAGTCTAGTAACAATGGTTTAAACACAGTAGACATCTTAATGAAAAAATAAGCTTATGTACTTGTATACTTAATTAGTGAATACTATCATAATTGATCTGATCAATTACAGCTCATTCTTGCAGCATCCCTGTGAAGGTTGCCAGTCTAGCTAGATAGAATTTTGTAGATAATTCTGTCATTTGTAAATATTAATATAAGGCACAGGCTTGTTCTCTTAAATGGAAGAATATTGTGTTAAATGTTGAATGTCAAGAATGTAACAACAGTGCACTCTGCTGGAAGAAAGTTGATAAGTCAAACCTTGTATGACTATTTGACCTCAAAATCGGAGCCCTGATGTCTGGACCAGCAGATTCTTTCTATTGTTTTGAGACCAGAGTTAATTGCTAGATTTTACATATATAATGTCTTTAATTGCTGTGGTTTCCTGACCAGGTATAAGATCAAAGATATGTTAAACTGTGAGTTTCTGTTAGCCTGGAAAACCAAAGAAGTGTCAAGAATGATGTAATGTGAAGCAGTTCTGTGTTATCAATTTAAGGACAGAAAGAAAGGACAGCATTTTGGATTTTGTCTAAAGCTGACAACAACTCACCAGTACTCTGCTTTTGCTCTGTATGTAAGTTTATGTAGAACTGTGATTGCTCTTAGGAAAAGATAGAAAATAGTAAGTTTAGTCAAGCTGTTTTCTATATTTTTGTCAGAACTTTTCTACAATATTATTTTAAGCATTTTCCTGTGATGTCTGAACTCTTGACTAGCACTGTGTAGTAAGAAGTATTGTCTTGTGTTTTTATTTATTATTAAATATTTTTAAACATTTCAACTTTTCACCAAAAGTGCAAATATCTATCCCAGCAGAGTGCTGCCCCCCTGACATCTCAGATGCTCAGGTAAGAGCCGCCCTCTCCAAAGCAAAAAACACAGCATCAATGGGACCAAATGGTGTCCCGGGCTGCGTCCTACATGAACTCCAAGAAGAACTAAACCCAAACATAAAACTACTGTTCAATCTCAGCCTTACTACAGGATATGTACCCAAAGAGTGGCGTACAGCAACAGTGGTCCCTCTCCACAAAGGTGGTGCCTCAACGGATCCTGGAAACTATCGTCCCCATAAGCCTGACTAGCTTGGTCTGCAAAGCTATGGAAAGGATCATCATGGACCTCATAAATAAAGATATTGTGGACCTACAGGCACTGGATCCTACCCAGTTCAGCTTTGTTAAGGGCAGATCCTGCCTCTTAAACCTGGTTGATTTCTTTGAAACAGTCACCAAGGCCATTGACGAGGGGAAGGTGGTCCACACAGCCTACCTGGACCTCGCAAAAGCCTTCGATACAATACCCCACTCGGGCATTATAGATAAGCTCACCAGCTTAAATATAAACCCCTATGTCACTAGATGGGTTGCAAACTGGCTCAAGAACAGAACCCACATGGTTGGAATCACTGGAGCCATGTCAGACTCCAAACCAGTTACAAGTGGCGTCCCACAAGGCTCACTCCTGGGATCTCTCTTGTTCGGTATATATTTCTCAGAGGTACAGGCCAACACAGAAGGACTGTGGCTGACCAAGTTCGCAGATGACTGCAAACTAGGCACCATAATCGACTGTCCAGCTGACACAAGCATCCTACAAAAGGGCCTCACAGAAACAGACAACTGGTGCCAGAGCCATGGCCCCAAGCTAAATGCCAAAAAGTGTATAGTCATCCCCTTTGGCAAAAACAAAGTGCCCACAAATTACCACATAGGTGGTAATCCATTAAATACAGAAGAAGTAATTAGGGACCTGGGGACCCAAGTTGATAGCAAGCTCTCATTTGAAAACCACGTGGCCAAAGTGGTTAGAAAAACATTTTATATAGCCCACCTAATCATGAAGGGATTCACATCTAGATCAGGGGAGGTCATCGTGCCTCTTTACTCATTCCTTATCAGGCCCATATGAGTACAATGCCCCTTTTGGGATGTACCTTACCAGACACCTGCAGCAACTGGAAAGACCCCGAAAGTACCTCATCAAGAGGATCAAAGGGCTCAAACAAATGCCATATGCTGCCCGGTTAAAGAAACTCCAGCTCTACTCAGTGGCATACCGCCTGCTCAGAGGCGATCTGTGCCTGACGTATAAAGCCATGTCCAACACAGAATTAATGGACATGCTGCACCTCAGAAAATCCAAATCCTGGTGAGCTACGCGCTTGAGAGACTTGAACCTCAGCACTGAAATAAATAGGACATGCTGGAGGGACAGATTCATAACCCAGAGGCTCCCTTCACTCTGGAATAAAATCCCAGTCCAGGTTAGGCAGAGTCCCTCATTGACTCTCTTCAAGAAGAATCTTGATGAGTGGATGGGAGATCATAGGTTTACCCCGGGTATCACTTCTGTGTCACTGTTAGACAGAGACACAGTCTACTAACCTCGAAAAAGGGCATAGCAAAATTCATTTAAAATGGGTGGCGAAAGCCAAACACACTCTGGCTAGGTTTATAAATGCCCTAGGGCAGATAGCCTAGTATGAACCTATGAACTGTGGCCGTTTTGTGTAGAGATAATTTAAGCTCTAGAGTACATTGTATGTATATACTGTACAAAGCCACTCCAGTAGTCTTGCTGCTCAGTCACACTTACTATTTGGATAATAATATTGCACAGTAAAATTGGGCACCCTTTGGTAAGGGCCTTTTTAGTAGTTGATATTAGTGTTTGGTGGCAGCTGGTACTACCGCATAGACTGGCAGGAAGGGGCATAGCTGGAGAACGTGTGCCAGCCTTCCCCAAGAGTGTCTGTGTGTTTGCATATAACTCATATCTTAAAGTGTGTGTGTTTGTCAGCTACTTGGGCAGAGACAGGAAGCACTGGTTGGACAGAGAGGGTGCTGGAGGTTTTAGCTTGACCACTAGGCTGAGACCTGTAGCCTATAGCTGTGCCAGTGGGAAATCTTATTTGGGATCTGGAGAGAAAGGGAGAAACCAGCCCCAGACTGACTGTGATCTGTGTGTGTTCTTAAGGGAAATTTTACTTTACTGTATGTGTATTTGGTATACTTAGCAATGTGAAAGCCCTTCACTGGTGTTAGTGGTGAGGACTGAGGCTCCTTGATTACTGGGCCAGTGCACAGACATCACAATCCTCAATATCATTATCACTTGAAACTATATCTGTCCTGCAAAGGTTAGGTACAGTAGCTGCAGTTGTCCTTATACCCAAAACACTTTTCAGGTGCTTGTACTTTGGAGAGTTACAAGGTAATGTTCAGTGGAAATAAGAAATGCCCTACAACAGAATGCTTTGTCATGGCTGCGATGCCAAACCCCTTGCAGCATTCCTTCAGGTAAGATGATGTTATGGCAGATCTCACAAACAAGGTTATATGCCATCACCTCGTGAATTACTGTCCAGATTCTGGCCCACTACTGCTAGGGACTCAGTATTCATCAGGCCAACTATTACTGTTCATGAATTTCTTCTGTATCTGTGCAGTTCAACAAAGGATTCAATGACATGATAAATTTAAACTTTTTTTTACATGTTTAACATCATGGAGTTAAGTCAAATTTAATAAAGTTGGGGTGGGGTGAGTACCCTCACATTGTGTTTTCTATTATATAACAACTTGAAGTTACAGCCAAAGAATCCAGTGTTGCAGAATCAGTGTGTTGAAGAGGTCACTTATGAGGAATACATTAACACTCAGTGCTTATACATGGCATGGCACACACCAGGAAGGATTATTTGGGAATATGCCATTGGGATAATAATTACAACCTGCTCAATATTCAACACGCCCAATATATGCGTTAATCAGCAATGTTGGCTCAACTGAATAATATTTAGTATTTATAACTCTTCCACTTCTTTACTCATGCCATACTCGGGAGACACAAACTGTAATACTGACACCTTACTCTGTACACGGGAAACACAAACCGTAATGCTGATACCTTACTCTGTGTACATGGGAAACACAAACCATAACACTGATACTTTACTCTGTACATGGGAAACACAAACCATAACACTGATACCTTAACCTGTAAATGGGAAACACAAACCATAACCCTGATACTTTACTCTTTACATGGGAAACACAAACCGTAAGGCTGATACCTTACTCTGTACAGGGGAAACGCAAATCGTAACACTGACACTGTACCCTGTACACTGGAAACACAAACCGTAATGCTGATACTTTACTCTGTACACAGGAAACACAAACCACAATACAGATACCTTACTCTGTATACGGGAAACACTAACTCTGATATTTATTCAGTTGCAGTTGATGTCTGTAATGCCTACCATAGGTTCATAGGCAGGTACTAGGCTATCGGCCCAAGGGCCTACGTAAGCCTAGCCAACAAGTTTCCCTGGCTTACACCACCCAAGAAAGTTATTTTCCTATGCCACTGTCGAGCAGAGACACAGAAGTGATCCCCGGGGTGTATTTCCCATTTCCCATCCACTCATCAAGATTTTTCTTGAAGAGTGCTAATGAAGAACTTTGCTTGACATAGATGGGTAGCCTGTTCCAGAGTATGGCAAGTATCTGGGACAGGAATCTATCCCTCCAGCATGTCCTGTTTGTTGTGGTGACAAGGTTTAGGTCCCTAGAGCATGTAGCTCAGAGGGATTGGGATTTCTTTAGGTGTAGCATGTCCAACAGCTGTGGGTTTGACATAGCTTTATATGTCAGGCAGAGATCACCTTGGAGTAGGCAATATGCTATGGAGTAAAGCTGGAGTTTTTTGAGGTGGTCAGTGTAGGACATTTGTTTAAGGCCAGTAATCCTCTTTGTGAGGTACTTCTGTGGCCTTTCCAGCTGCTGCAGATGTCTTGTGAGGTACATTCCAAAAGGGGCATTGTACTCTATAATGGGTCTAATAAGTGTCGAGTAGAGGGGAACAATGACCTCTTTTTTTTCCTGGATGAGAACCCTTTTATGATGAGATGTGTCACGTAGAAGGATTTCCTGACTACTGTGGCTATGTGACTATCAAAGGAGAGACTACTGTCCACCTGGGTCCCAAGGTCTCATCACACATTCGGTGTTGATTGCTGCCTATGTGGTAGTTCATGGGTACAGAGTTTTTACCAAAGGGGATGACACTGCACTTTTTGGCATTGAGCTTGAGGCCATGGCTCTAACACTAGGCATCTGTCTCAGCGAGGCCCTTCTGTAGGATGTCCACATCATTTGGGGACTTGACTATGGCACTTAGTTTGCAGTCATCTATAAACTTCGTTAGCCAGAGGCCTTTTGTGTTAGCTTGTACTTCAGAGAAGTAGATACCAAACAGGAGAGGTCCCAGGACGGAACCCTGTGGTACTCCACTTGTCACTGCTTTGAGGTCAGATTTGGAGTCTACAACTTTTATAGTGTGGGCTCTGTCAGTGAGCCAGTTGGCAACCCATCTTGTGAGGTAGGGATTTATACCTAGTTTAGTGAGTTTAGCTATAATTCCAGAATGGGGGATGGTGTCGAAAGCCTTGGCGAGGTCAAGATAGGCTGTGTGAAGCACCTTACCCTCATCTATGGCTTTGGTGACTACCTCAAAGAAGTCGATCAGGTTGAGGAGGCATGATCTACCTTTCACAAACCCGAACTGGGTGGGATCCAGAGTTTGGAGGTTACCAATGTCTGTTTATGAGTTCCATGATGATATGTTTCATGGCCTTGCAGACCAGGCTTGTCAGGCTAATAGGTCGATAGTTCCCGGGCTCAGTGGTGGCTCCACCTTTGTGGAGTGGGATAACTGTTGTTGTGCGCCATTCCGTGGGCACAAAGCCTGATGTGAGGCTATTATTGAACGTGGTGCTTAAGTGGGGAACCAGTTCGTTCTGAAGTTTGTGTAAAACGCAGCCTGGGGAATGTACCAAGGGGACATTCATGGAATGAGAAAATGTTTATGAATACATTCAAAGATAAAAGCTTGAGCAACACAAAGATATAAACAAATGAAAAAGAGAATACATCTGTGTTTAACAAACAGTAGCCTAACTTAGTAACAATGCACATTACAGCCCCTTGTCTGGGCATTCAGCAATTTCCAAAGTTTAAGATTTGGCAAGACCCTTAAGAAGGGCTAAGTGAGGTTACATGTCTGTTTACCAATTGCAGGAACTTTGAAGGGACAGTCGCACCTTGAAAGGCTTTTCACACAAACTACTCAGGTTACTGCCCTCATCATCACGCACAGATTACTACAGTCAAGACAATGTACATCCCTTCATGTGTAGGAACCAGTGGCATGGTCTTCTATCACAAGCCTAGACAGCTTACCCTAAAATCAGTCACTTTGGGGAAAAAAAGTTCATAACTGCTTGCTCTCAGATAAAGCATGTATTCATTTAATTCTGTATGCAAGCTTTGTAATTGGGAAGACCCTAGACTGATACCATAGTGTTTCGCGTACTATACCCAGACAAACAGTGCGTGCAATCAGTGACTCCACCCACTGGCACAACTGCCAACCAGTTTACCAGGCAAAACTAACTCTGGTTACAGCACCTAAGGGCCAGATGTCATCTATTTATCAGTGTGCCATGATGAATTTATTAGGTTGTCAGGCACTCTGAGTGAGCACCATTATAGGTTCATAGGTACTTACTTTATCAGTATGTGAGGATCTTAAGTTTAGCATTGCATTCCCATGGTAGTTTGTAGCCCTTATAGTTTTCATAAAATAACCGAGACGGCGCTTTCTATACAGATCACTGATAGGCGGTGCTGCACAGACAGCAGCAGTTCTAATTACATACTGTAAAAAAAAAAAGTCAAAAAGTATAGATATTCAATTCAGAGACACTCAATTAATGCAGCTGTGATAAAAACAACACAAAAAACAAGTGCCTAAAAAGAGGATATGGTAATTTAAGTCTTAGTTTATGTATGGTTCAGCCAAAAGCAGGAACTCTCGCCTCAAATAGTCTGGTTGCCAAACGCCTCGATGCTTGTAGGTTATGAGTCAAGTGTTGTGCGACTGTGATGCATAAATAGCACTGCACTTTTGATAAAAAAAAACCCCCACAAACAATGCCCTGTGGCCAATCAAAAACAAAACACTCTCCTTTCCTTTACACAATCCCAGGTCAGAAAATTACTCGTGTACCCTCTACTGTGACTAAAGTGGAACCAAGGCAGTTTGAACTAAAGATAGTAAAAAGGTAAAAAAAAGTGCAGATATTCAACACAAACAATTCATGCAGTGAAAAAACAAGTGCCAAAACAGTGGATATGGTAATGTAAATCTTAGCTTTTGTACAGTTTAGCAGAAACCAGCAAAACTCTTTTTCTCAAGAAGCATGGTCGCCAAATGTCTCCAAATGCATCAGGCCCAGAGATTCAAATTTTAAACAAGCTAGCCCTCTAGCCAATCAAATAAATGCACACTAAGACTTACACTAGCAATTCCCAGCTCAGAAGGGCACAGGAGATCCTCTTCTGCCACAACAGTGTCGATCACAAACCTTCCTAATGTAAAACTGGCTTGGAGCCCAAGTGCTTAAACTAGAACACAGACCCTTTTAGAACAACAAACACAATACGCCTTCAACCAGCAATTCCCAACTCAGAAGGGTGTAAGCTATCTCTCCTGCCACAAGAATGTAGACCACAAACCTTCATAATGTAAGACAACTACTTTGGAGTCAAAGTGCTTAAATCAAAACTAAGAGACTTAGAATAACAGTTACAATGTAATCAACTACTACCAAGCAGTAATAAATGCAGCAGATCACATGCAACTTAACACTTTAAGAAAGTGCAGTAAAAAGCTAAATAAAGTAGTAATAAGCATAAAAGTAGCAAAACAGCTGAATACAGTACTATTTTTAGTAAGTGGAAGGGAAGTAAACTGATGATAATTCAAGTTTAAAAGACTAAGGGGGGGCTAGGGGGGCTTCCCTGTCAATCTCTCAGTGGTCAGTAGAATAAGCTGATGAAATGACACAGAGGAATGTCCAAAGAGATTTATGGTAGGGGGCAGTCAATTCAAAAGCTACCACATTTATAAGCACAACAGGAGTAGAGCGGGTAGGTGGGCAAAATCAAATGCAGACAGAGATCAGTAATAATCAGGCAGAGAACACACAGCTAAATAAAGATGCCACTAAATACTTGTAGTTAAATAAGGTATGCTAATCCATAGTTCCCCCCAAATAATTAGCTGGAGTTTATTCACTGTCTACAAGAGAATTATTTTCTAAGTGAGCCTAGCCAGGACCTCTTAAAACTCCAAAAAGAACAAAAAACGAATACAAAATGAAATGCAGTACAAGAGTAAAGATAAAAAATGGAACTTACCAAACCTTAAATAAATAACTCCAATTGAAAATCAAATGCAGACAGAGATCAGCAGTAGTCAGTTCGAGAACAGCAAGTGACACAACACCACAACTAAATAAAGATGCATTCCTCCAATCAGACACTGTTGTAAAGGATCTAGGTACTCTTGTTGATAATTCCTTATTACTTGACCATCATGTCTCCAAAGTAGTTTTGAAAACCTTTTAGCTGTCCCATCTATTTTACAAAGACATCACCACCACATCCAAAGAAGTCTGAATTCCCTTTTAGTCACATCTTATCAGACCCAATATTGAATACAATTTACCTTTTGGCATGTACTTATCTAAACATATCACGCAATGTGAAAGACCTCAGAGATTCATAGCTAAAAAGATCAGTGGTCTCAAAAATCTTAGTTATCAGGTGAAACCAGCAGCCTGTTCTCTGTACTCAGTCTCGTACAGACTCCTTTCATGCCATGAAAGATCCAACTCTATTTGGTGTCCTATTACTTCACAGAACTAATGGCACATCAAATACTCAGTTAAAGGACCTAAACCTTCATCAGCAGGTGACTAAGACACAATGGTGTAACAGATTCATATTCCATTGTATTCCTTATCTCTGTAACAACGTCCAGTACATGTCAAGCAGAGTAGCACCCTTGCCACCTTCAAGATTAACCTAGATAACTGGATGGGTAGTCTCAAATTCTCTGTTCTGGTCAATCTTGTCTTGCCTCCTTCAGACAAGAGGGAAATTTTGAACAGGGCTGTTTGGCTAGGCTTGAAATGGTCTGCAGACAGATTGCCTAGTACTTACCTATGAACCTAAATAGGAATATAACTAAGCCAAAACACAAACTTAGTAAACAGAAGGAATCTGGATAACTGAGGACTCTGATGCACTTTTTATAAACATTAAAAGCAGACAAGAAATGGGGATCTGCACAAAATGGTAATATGCAAAATTTGTGATGGGTTGACAGATTTATTTATTCGCAAAAGACATTTGTTGATGCAGATTTCTGTCGCATTTCTATAAGCATAATCATTGACATGGCACAACCTGGCCAGCTGAGTAAATTAAAATGCCCAATATTATGTTACATGACAAAGCCACTCATGTTCGAGTACTTTTGGTCAGATCTGATTTGAGCAAACAATGCACTTGTAAGAAATTATATTTGGTTGAATGTGGTTGCTCCGTGCATTTGTAGATGTTATTGGCTTCAGGGTTGGAGTTTGGAATTGAGTTAGTGTCAGTAAAAGTTATGATTAACATTTGGTAATATGTAGGTAATGCATGCTTAGTTAAGCATGTTACAAAGCTAGCCCCTCACAAGTGATTGTGAGGATTTATTTAAGTAAACACAGCTGCCACCTAGCTCCAATTTGAGTGTGTGTTATTCATTTTTTATTCTTAATTACTTCCCCATTTAATACTCTTTTCAGACAGTTTAGTTTAAGATAAGAGACAGACTATGTTTGGTGAGGAAATTATGATTACAGGGTATGCAGGGTGTTGGGTCTCCTGTGCAATGTGCGGGAGACATTGTCTACCATAAGAAAGACTGGGGATAATTCTGATTACTTTTAGTAAGTATTCCATCTTTTAATTTTTATTATCCGGACTCTATTAAGTTATTTTTCACTAGTTTAAAAACATACAAAACAGATACAGCCATCTTACCAGTGCCATTATAGTTTTAAAATGGCAGATTTGTTACATATTATGAGATTCAACAGAGGATTCTTTCCCTACAGGATACCAACAGCAGAAAAGCTACATAAAATATCTTTGCGGTTAGTTTCATATCTGGTCTGACCACAATGCAATAATAAACAAATCAAAGACTGCGCAAGCAGAGGTATTTTGTGGAGGAGGGGTTGAAATCAAATTGCTAGTAAAGCTTGCAGCAAAATTAATGTATTCAAAAGAAAAAAAAAACTGTAATATTAAAATACAAGTTTTAGCAAGCACATCACTGAATACAGAAAAGTTTAGCTGTACAATGAATTCCAGCTTATTCAGCGACCATGTTATGGGCACGATAATAAATGAAGAATCCATTAACTTGCTATATCAAATCAGCTTCATAATTTAGCCCATCAGGCAAAACAAGAGAAAAAATATTGGTGCATTCATAATGCAGTGCCATTCTACAGGATCAGCTGAGAATAAGTTAGAATACTACAGTAATATCTTCAAACCTCAGACAAGTAAGAGTGCATTTTATTTGATACATTTCTAACAGTGCGATGCTGACAAGACTGTTACCGGAACTAATAAATATATTAAAAAAACTTATACAAGCAAATCAACAGCAGTGGTTTATTTTTCAAGTAGATACTCATAGCCTGTTGTTTATGCACAGTTCATGTATCCATAATTTGCTTAACAGAGAAATTCATAAAATCTGCAGGCCAGCTCACTCCCACTGACTCCAGAATAATACATCCTCACATTACTTTTTGGAATTTCTGCTGTTTCGGAATTATATTTTAATAAGAGGGGGAAAGACGTGGTGAAGGCACCACTAAAATATTGTCCCCAGTTGTCTTAGTGGTAGATCTGGTAGACGTGAATATTGATGGAACTCAAATGAAACCAGCGAGCCACATCGTGAAGCATCACCCATGAGTGTTTTTGTTGGGTTCAGGTGCCTAGGCAGTGAGAAATTTCCCTGTGGTACATTTGACTGGGGATACATGGCTGAAGTGACAGCAGCAGAGAAATATGGCTGTTTGCAAATTCCCTGTGGGCAAAAAGAAGCACACACTGCCATGCTCACAGCTTTAATAACCAAATGCATGGTGGCAGAAGAAGTAATGAGTGTTGTGCTCAGTGTAGAGTACATACTTATGTAACTACAATATGTAGAAGTGTGGCTACAGCATGGAGGAAATCCTGCAGGCTACTGTAGTCACATTTATGCTCCAGTATTTGTTTTAGGCAATGTTCCCTAGACAATGTAAAGGGGGTAATGGTCCACACACACACACACACAGATTAAAAAGGTACTGACCATTGTGCACTGCATTTGTACTGCCACTGCCATGTCCTCAGGCCAGCCTGCTGCTGATGCCTGCCATATTGCCTGCTGTCTCATGTTCCCTTGGGGACCATGGACATTGTTTTGCCCCTGTGACTTTGGTTCTTGAAGTTGTGGGCATGGCAACACATTCTTCTCTTTGCCCATAGGGAATCTGCAAACAGCCATATTTCTCTACAGCTGTCACTTCAGCCATGTGTCCCCATTCAAATGTACCACAGGGAAATGTCTCACTGCCTAGGTGCCTGAACCCGTTTTTGTTACAATGGATAAAACACAGGGGGCATCCATGAAGGTTTAGGTCGAGGCATGTGTGAAGGCATCATATGCCAATGTAGTGGACTAAAGCAGGCGGACACAAGTCAGTGTAAAATTTTCTCACAATGTTGTTAAAATGATTCTCACACAGACAGACTCAGTGGCAAAACAAGTGGCTCCATCTGCCAATTGCATTCTCAGAGGTCACTCAAAAGACATATCTGCATTAGTAATTAAACTTACTTTCTTAACTAAAGGTTCTTCTAAACCACATGCATTGTGGGGACATCAACATTTCATGATTAGCAAGGTGGTGAAGGTGCAAAGCAAGACTTGCAATGAAATAGGACAGACTTAATTCAGGCAAAATGTAGTAATATCATAGGATCATAGCAAGCTCATAAGGAAGTTATTAGGCTATTGGCCCTGAGGCCCTTATAAGCCTAGCCTAGAGTTTAGACCATGCATAGACATATCAGGACCCAATGCCCCTTTTCAGCAGGGACACGGGTGGAATCCCAGGGATGTATTTTCTATTTTCCATCCAGTTATCCAGATTGCGCTTATAGGATCATAGGAAAAATAATCAGCCCTGCCAAGTCTTGAACCCAGGACCCTGTACACCATACTCAGAGCAATTTATTACTACACCACCTGAGATGTGGCTCCACCTATATGCATTTCATAGGTATTTCAATCTTCAGTGCAAGATCTTTGAGCTGAAGAGATATTGCAAAGAAATTCAGAACTTTTACAAGCTAGCAGCAGTCCAAAAGAAACTAAAGGCATGGTCCTTCACCTACCCTGTCTGCCATAAAAGATAAGAACTTGATTCTAACATGTCTCCAAAAAGCTGTGAGAGTTGATGAGATGAGAGCTTATGTAACCTTCACTACTTCTCCATAGGTTCATAGGTTGGTACTAGGCTATTGGCCCTAGGGCCTATACAAGCCTAGCCATAACAATTCCCTGGATATTTCTTCCCACAAAATGTACTTCTCTGGACCCCTGTCTAGCAGGGCGACTGACATGATCCCCGGGGTGAATTTCTTATCTCCCATCCAATCATCAAGGTTCCTTTTGAAGACGGCCAAGGAGGCGCTCTGCTTGACATGTATGGGCAGTCTATTCCAGAGTATGGGGACTCTCTGGGTCAGGAACCTATCCCTCCAGCATGTTTTGTTCATTGTGATGACAAGGTTTAGATCCCTGGAGCATGTGGCTCTGAGGGACTGTGATTTCTTTAAGTGGAGCATGTCCAACAGCTCAGGGTTTGACATGGCCTTGTATGCTAAGCAGAGATCGCATCTGGGAGTAGACGATATGCCACAGAGTATAGTTGGAGTTTTTTTAGACGGTCCGCATATGGCATCTGCTTTAGGCCTGTGATTCTTTTAGGGAGGTATTTCTGTGGCCTTTACAGCTGTTGCAGATGTCTTGTGAGGTACATACCAAATGGGGCATTATACTCTATAATGGGTCTAATGAGGGATGAGTACAGTGGGATAATGACCTCCTTTTTTCTGGATGAAAAGCCCTTAGTGATGAGGTGTGCCACATAGAAGGATTTCCTGACTGTTGTGGTGATGTGGTTATCGAACGTGAGACCACTGTCCACCTGTGTCCCTAAGTCTCTCATCACACTTTCGATGTTCAGTGTACTGCCACCTATGTGATAATTCATGGGTACATGTTTTTTCCAAAGTGGATAACTATACATTTCTTGGCATTAAGCTGGAGCCCATGGCTTTGGCACCAGGCATCTGTTTCTGTAAGGCACTTTTGTAGAATATCCACATCATTTGGGGACTCAATAATGGCTCCCAGTTTGCAGTCATCTGCGAACTTTGTTAGCCAGAGTCCCTTAGTGTTGGCCTGTACTTCAGAGAAGTAGATGCCAAACAAGAGCAGTCCCAGGACTGGACCCTGAGGTACTCCACTTGTCACTTGTCTGGAGCTGGATTTTGAGTCGGCTACTTTTAGTGTCTGGTTTCTGCCAGTAAGCCAGTTGGCAACCCATTGAGTGACGTTGGGATTTATGCCCAGCTTAGTAAGTTTATCTATGATTCCAGAGTGTGGGATGGTGTCAAAGGCCTTGGCGAGGTCCAGATAGGCTGTGTGGTCCGCCTTAACCTCGTTCACAGCTCTGGAGACTGATTCAAAGAAGTCAATCAGATTCAGGAGACATGATCGGCCCTTCACAAACCCAAACTGGGAGGGGTCCAGTGTTTGAAGGTTGCCAATGTCTTTGTTTATAAGTTCCATGATAATGCGTTCCATGCCCTTGCAGATCAGGCTTGTCAGACTGATGGGACAGAAGTTCCTGGGATCCAAGGTGGATCCCCCCTTGTGGAGTGGGATAACTGTAGTTGTGCGCCACTCAGTGGGCACAAAGCCTGAGGTGAGGCTATGATTAAACATGACACTTAGGTGAGGTGCCAGTTCATTTTGTAGTTCATGTAGTACACAGCCTGGGATGTCATCTGGTCCCATGGATGCTGTATTCTTAGCTTTGGAGAGTGCGGTTTCTACCTGTGTGGCCGTGATTACCGGAATTTGGCAATCTTTTGGTATTGAGATGGGCCCTTTAGGGGGTGAGGGGGGGATGAAGTTGGCACTAAATCGATCTGCCAGGATATTGGCAATATCCTTGGGATCAGTATATTTAATGCCATTCTGTTGTAGCTCAGAGCAGATCTGAGCACTGCTATTTAGATTCTTGACATAACTATAGAATGCCTTGTGGTTGTCTTTGGAATCTTTGGCAATTTTATTTTCATAACTAGCTTTTGAGGATTTTATGAGGGATCTCAGCTTCTTACTGAGACTGGTGAGGGAGTTTTTGGCATCCTGGGATTTTCCTTTTTTCTGTAACAGTTTCTTCCTTCTGTTGTATAGTTTGTTTATAGCAGGGGACCACCAGATTGGCTTCCTTTTTTTGGAGGAGAGCATCTTGGTTCTATTTGGCATGGCACGATTCATGCACGAGTGGATGTGCTCGTACAGGGCCTTAGTGTAGGATTCTGCAGTCGAACTTTCAGATCCCATCTGCATGGGTGTCAGGAAGTTTGTCACTTCTGAATTCAGTAACATGAAGTTGGCTTTGGAGAAGTTTTTTAAGGAGGTTTCCTTACTGGGGTGTGGGACTGAGATGTGGATGTCAAGGGTGATTTGCTTATGGTCAGACCTGACCAATGAGGGGGTGACCACTAGTGAGGAACTTCTATCTCCCATGTTGGTAATGACCAGGTCTAGGATATTGGAGCCCCTGGTGGGGCAATGGATTAGTTGATCCAGGGCTTTGGAACTTATGAATTCCAAGAACCGTTGGGAAAAGGAGTTGGTACCAGAGTAATTTTCCCAGTTAATGGCAGGGTAGTTGAAATCACCCAGTATTAGGGTGTTTGGTTTTATCTTAACACTAGACAGAGTCAAACAAATGAACAGCATACTGAAGGTGTGTGAATCCAGAGCAAAAAGAATAATTTCCATTTCAGAAAGCATGAAGACAGGTCATCTGTTGTCATGTGATTTTGGAACTGTAAGTATTTCAGTAATATTCAGATCAATGCAACCTCCTGCATATTAATTTGTCTGAAACTCAAGATGCTGTTTCCTCATTGGCTGTGACAGCCATTCAATCTGTAATACCATGGCCTTAAAGGACTAAACATCTAAAAACCATCACGAGAGGAATGTTGCTTGCTGCTATTACATCACCTGAGAGTTCTCAAATGGCAAATAGTACAGGAAAAATATGTTAACATCTGACTGCCTTTAACCCCATTGTCATTCTGAACATAAACCTGTCAGTGGGAGAAAGAACCTTATCAATTTACTTGTACAAGTTGTAAAATACCTGCAGAACAGGCCAGCAATATAGCAACTTACACTACAGGAATACACTTGCTGCATTTACCGAAAGTTCATTATAAAATAACAAAAACTAGCAAAATAAAATACTGATTAACCTAGGAAGAGAAAATGTACTCTACATGCTCAAAAGCAGACTGCAGAAGTTGCACCTCCAACAAACTTATCGGATGTGAGCTACAGAGGCACTAAAAACAGCTTTTACAATGGACCTCCTCTTTGAAGACAATGCTTGTCATCTATCATGCAATCCCAAAGTATAAGGGGAATGTGACAGCAGGACGAAAGACTACTTCAAGCTGGGCAGCCGGTTAACTTCATTATAGCAAGCATACAAAACTGTTCTTTAAAAATGCAGATTCTTCAAAATGGGTCACTGATGGGCAGAATTTACCCTTCACTGTGATGGGGCAACCCTGCAGCTGCTTTAAACTGACACAGATATCGAAATACAGTGCCCCTGCCCTGCAAGAGTGCTGCAGGGAGCTTTCTTTCCCTTGATGAAACAGATTTATCAAATGCAATTGTGATCATCATATGTTTTTCCAAAGTTCCATCTTTAGCCGATATTGTTCTAGGTGGCGTCGAGAGAGAAAGGGAACTTGGTTAAGTAATTTATAATTAGATAAGATGCTCACAGCATGGCATACTGTAACAACAAAGATGTTTTTAAAACAGCGGCATGGTACTTCAAAATGTGCATAATCACTGAAACAAAAGTGATTAGGCATTAAAAGCAAATGTCTTCTGTCTGGTAACATCCTCAAAAAAATCCAGTACGTTAAACAGATGTTAAGTTGATACGACACGTTATTGATTATGTAACTATTCAGGGATCCATGTTGTGTATCATGTTCAAACAAAGAAATAAGGCTTAGAATCCTTTAAAGTAGTAATGGTTCTGACACAACAAAGACTCATCACTTATGCATGTGAAACTGGAATCCCTTGGTGCCCTAGGCAGTCAGTATTACAGTTTCTGTAAATCCGGCCTTCAGAACTTCTCAAAGTGTTAGTACAGTTTCAGCTCTTTCCCACTGGGGCTAACTAGTTGCCTGACAACTATTTGCTTGTTCAGCAGTGAATGATTCATGTATATAGTTGTGTGTATATTATACTATACATATTAATGCGTGTGCATACATACCCACATATATATAAAATACATACGTGTGTGTGTGTGTGTTGTATATTACACTGTACATATTAAAGTGTGTATACATACCCACATATATATAAAATACATACATGTGTGTGTGTGTGTGTTGTATATTACACTGTACATATTAAAGTGTGTATACATACCCACATATATATAAAATGCAAACGTGTGTGTGTGTGTGTGTATATATATATATATATATATATATATATATATATATATATATATATATATATATATATATACATGTTATATGCATACACACACGGGTGTGTACCTTTGTAAATGCAAATAAATAATTTAGCTTTTTCTGTCACTGCCCTATTGGTAATGTTACAAGTGCGACATAATCATACATTTATTTTATTCTTACATTCAGGCCAACAGTAGACTGCTCATTTCATTAAAGAATTCTGGCACGTTGCCCAAGCTGCCATGTAAAAATGATCAATGCTACATGATGTACAACAAAAGCAGCCAAAGAACGTAAACGTTGCAGTGGAACATCAGCAGAACACATTTAATGATGGTTGTTGTGCTAGAACTCTCAGAAGTGGGTCTTTTACCCAGAGTAACAATGATTCCACAGCAGACCTGAAAAGTAATGATGTCTGTTACACAACTTGTCACACACCATCTTGTTTCAAAGGCCAACTTCAGGGTAAGAGTCAAGTTCTGCTTCTCTACGGTGCCAACTGTTACATCATTTCTTCTCAAAGAGCAACATTAAGAAGAAATTCTGGATAGCAAAAAAACAATAGCTGCCTTTAGTTGGGATGAGGTGTTTTAACACCTTAGCTATACTTGCTTTTCAAGGTAACTTCACTGTATGGGGTATCTGTACATTAACAGATGGTTGAGGATGCTATATATTCTTTAATTAAAAAGAACCATGACTTTCCAAATAAAAGTTCTAAGAGCTCAAAAGTAAACCAAAGCATCGAGTACAATCGGGGGATTAATATTTTACAACACTGATGTCTAATATAACTGTTTATTATCTTTGCAGTCTTAATGTTTATTATCAGAACTAAATGCATCTGCTTCAAATATGAAGCACATTTGTTCTGTGATCATCACTGAAGATAACAATTAGCGACCAATTTATAGAAGATACTGTAAATCATTTCTAGATGATCATAAATTTAGAGAGCTGTACGTTATTCCCAAAGTACCGGTGTTGTCTCAGTACAGAAAAACATGAACCGCGAGCATTCATGCACAACCTAATTTTACGGACTGCACTACTATTTCCAAGTTAAATTAAAAAAAATGAAAAACAATTTTCAATTTTAAATGTTTCTTTACCTGTCTCTCTAAATGACAGTTCATTTATGTATCGAAATTGTTCTGACTGAGCAGTCCCACTTGGCCTCAACTATGCATTTGTTTCAGGCAAAACCCAGGGAATCATAAAATGAATGTAAATATACAATCCTATTTCAACTGCAAAACTTGCATCATCATCATCTTAGTCTTCAGAGGAAAAGTATTATATGACTCACCCGAATAACAATAAAAATGGATAAACACCAGACAACAAACCTGCTTCCTGATGGATACAAGTCCGAATTGGCTTAAAATCCTACAAATTGTGAAACTGAAGCAAAAGTGGTTATCTTCCTCTAGCCAGAACTTTTCGGTGTGCACAAAACTGAAGTCTCTGTAATGATTCCATCAAACAGATTGTAATGAATTTTATTAACTTTCAGCAGGCCAGATATCTGTGGCTTAAAAACATATTGCAGAAAATGTAATGAAACTATAAATGTTGTTTTCCTTAAACATATTCAAGTTGGCTCTCTCCCTCTATACAGGTTAGGGCTTTGGGACATATTTCCTTCAGTTAGACTACAATAAATAGTACCTTTTTTTTTTTATTTCCTTCTTAAAGATATAGCTTTTCCAGGGTGCAGCTGGAAAAGTTCTAAGCAAGTGTGGTTTAATGGCTATACAGGTAAGTTACCAAAAATGAAAGTAGCATTCTGCCCTGTGCTCCTATGGAATGGCAATTTTCCATAAAGGTGATCACTAAATATGCCTTATTTTATGTAGCAGTTGCCAAATTCGATACTGTGGGTACACTAAGTAATGGCACCTTGGGTACCTTGTATCACTGTTCAATTATGGAGTGCTGAAGAAGGCCTCAGGCTTCTCTATAATGTTTCTACTAATAGTGTTGAACTGCTGTTAATGTTGGCATTCAAGTGTAAAGTAATTCAGACTCAAACAAAAAAGTGCATCTTCTGGTCTTGCTTCAATATCTGGCAACATTTGGAATGTCATGAAGGGATATGCCTTTTATGTACTATATGTACAGACTTCAAAAAAGTCAAGTTTAGAAAAAAATGTAAAATCCTTAAAAGTTGGTACTATGGCACAGAGACAGGGTCTCATGAGTCTGTGCCACCAACAAACAGATCGTGAACAGGCTCAGTCTGCTAGTAGGATCAGGTTCACTTTAAGTCTCCTCCTAGGCTAGGCTGAAGTGACCAACAGCGGGCTCTCCTATCCAAGGGGATACTACAAAGCCTGTGGGTTTTCTGGCAGTCTTGCAACTCAACAATTCAATGGGGGGAGGGGAGGCAGAGATGTGTTGACATTGCAGATCACTCATCAGGTTAGAAAATGTAATCAGTAGTTGCAACAGGATGGAGGCTCCAAGTCCATGGCTTAAGGGTCCCTGCTTAACCATTCTAGGCATTCCAGACAAAGCTTAGACGTCAGGGGACCATTCTGGTAAAGGGACATGTCTAGGATTATTCTGTCATGACTATTGTCATCCATTCCCATGAAATGGATAAAAGTGGTGAGCTACTTCTAGTAATAAGTGCTATTTGCCCCAATAAGTCTGATTATTTTTTTTTTATCTAATTCTCTTCAATTTTCTTACACTAGCAGATTCTAAGGATTTAAAAGAAGGTTGTCAGTCCTTTTTAAAGTAAGGACATTCTCCCAAAAATAAACAATCTGTAAGTGGCGTGGAAGGAAGAACAGTGTCAGGATATTCATCCTTTGCAACTCAGTACCAGCGTATATGTAACGGTTTCTATTACTGTGAATTCTCCTGTTGTTAGAACTGTTCTTATTGTGTATTTTTGAACTGTACTGTCAAAAAAAAAATGCACCACCTGTGGTGGTGGTGCTGCGGTAGCGTTGTCGCCTCACAGTAAGACGTTGTCCTGTTCGATTCTCAGCTAAAGCGTCTTCTGTGTGGAGATGTGCGTGAATGGGTGTACCTTCACTGAAGGTTGTGTGTCAGGGCTGGCAACTCGGTACGTAAAAATCTACTGCCAATCATTAGCAGACCGGAGTTCCGCTGTGACGACCCCTAACCGGGAAAAGCCAAAAGATACAACTGTCATAAAAAATGCACCCAAGGTGTTTTACAATTATCTGGTATTAAGTTCTGTAAAAATATCGACAAATGCAAAGTAAAGTGATCTGTCAGCTCAATGCCATGGTCACCCCCTTTTCCCTGTACTCTACCCTGACGACCAAACACCCTTTTCTGGTTGTATTTTCCTGGAAAGACTTGCTATACCTCTGGAACTCCTATACCCGAAAGAACATTAGATGCTTCAGAATGACAGACTGAGCACAAGGCAGGCACAGCTATAAGCTGAGAATCAGGAAGGAGAAGCCAGGAAAAGTAGCCGCTGAATTACACATAATTCTAACGGCATAGTTTTTATTAACTGGCCTAAGGTATGCTCTTGTACAGGAATTTTCAGACATTTCTGAATTAACATATTCTGCACTTCATCATTTCGCATTCACATATACAGCAGTAAGATACGTTTTATGCAACTCATGTAATAAATGGGGCCCCTGCTATATGTACCTGTTCTGGCCGTAATGATTATTGTACGATAACTAAAAGTCTGCTCCTGTTGTGTGCTACGTGGTACCTACAACACAAGCTCTTATTCATTTTCCATCTGTTTTGTGTGAGGACTTTGCCTTCTCATTTCAAGTAAGTGACCTGCTGTGATTCAGACTGTCTGTAGGAAAAGATGAAATGAAAGAATGCGATGACCTGTATGACTATGAATTCCCATCACCCTTCTAAGGTTAGGCACATGGCTGATTTTCCATTTTCAGCTCTGTTCACAACAGGGTAAATGGATGACACCAACTTTCATGCCATCTTAATTACTAGATGCCCTTTAATACCCATTTTATAAGGTAATGACAGCTTCTAGGCCCTAGAAACATTTAGTAGTATTTTCTCTGCAACAAAAGCAATCTGAGTTACTCCAAGACAAGCCTCATATATGCAGCACAGTTAGCTGGAATGGCATCCAAGAAATCACAGGCTGAACAAATTAAATGTTTTTTCTTTTATTCATGTACTATGAAATTTATCATTCAAAGCTTTGATAAGCATCCTCTAGAAAAGTCTGCACTGCAGCTAAGACATGTCACAAACTAATCTAAGGGTTGGATTGTAATTTGTATCCGTTTAGTAGAACATAATAAAGTGACTGATTTACTTCTCCAAGAAAACAAATCTCCTGCAGTCTACCAAGAGAGAGGGAGCTTGTTTTATGCATGGGCTGAAAGATCATTTTCAGTGAATTTACCATCAAGCTGAGTAACTTATCAGTTATTTTCTAATACAGGCTGTGTTCTTTTAGAGAAATGTTATCTAATGACTTAACTTGAATTTACCCAAGTAACACCCCTGGCTTGGATAAGTAAGGGAACACATACAGAAAGAAAAGGTTACACGAGGACCCTTTTTGCAGCAGATGTTTGAAAAAAAGATCATGGTATAATTCCATGTCCATGGACATTTGCTACAATGGGATGCCTAGCTTGCAGCCTGACTTTGAGACTTTAAACCCTCCAGAACAGATCTAATCACCTCACCAATCCAAATCTTCATTATTAAACTGGTTAAAAGGGACAGCAGCCTGCCCCATCTTCAGTTATTTTTATTTTGGCTAAAGGTAACATTAACAAATGTTCCTGGACGGCATGGGCCTTGTTACTACTGTAAATTTAATGTTCTTACTGAATTTTAGACTGCTATTCATCCAATATTTACTGTAATGTTGTTAACGTTGTGTGCTTGAAATGTACAACTCTTTGCTTTCCAGGCAACCAACACAGATTCAAACCCATGCACCTTTAAAACTGGGGGGGGGGGGGGGGGGGGGACTGGGATGAGGATTTAGTTAAACTGGGGGAAAAATGAACATGAATACTCACAAAGGCACAAGTGCTCCTTACTGGTAGAAATCCTATGATTCCTCTGGCTTTTTCTTTTGGTCTTCCTGATACGTCTTCATATATTGCCCCCCTTTTTCCCCTTTTGGTGGCCTATGTTCTACTCGCCTGCAACAGAAAGACCAGTGTTAGAAGGCTAGTTCGTACCTGTATCTGGGGTAGCAAAAGGGCTGCTTCACATTCGGCATTTTCTGTTCCTTTTCCTCCTTTTCCTAAATATTTCACTAGTGAGACTTCCAAAGATCAGCTTCTTTTCCAATAGTACTCTGAGGAGTTGTGCTTTGATGTCCTCTGGCAGGGTTACAGCCTCAGTCAGGCAGGTGTTTTTCTGACTGGACTGCTAAGCTGCTGTACTGGCAACATCACAACTACACCTGAGAGTGTTCTGCCACCTAACAGTCAGAGTGTCCTAATGATTTTGCCCACATGTCCCAGTCAGACTCATCTCCAGTTTTCTCCACCACTTGATCCAGAAGAGCACGTTGGTACTTGATTGTGTGTGCCTGACAATTTATTACACTGAAGTCCAGAGGGGCAGCTGTATAAACCTTCTTGCACTTTGCTTTCCTTGTCATTTCGGGAGAGTACTGTAGGTAAGGACCAATTTACTGTCCTTTTCTGGATCCTTAGACATCACTGTTGCATTTGTCACAGGCATACCTGGCCAGATTTTTAGAGAATGTCCAGATTTTTGCCTCATATTTTTGGTATGTTACTCATAAAACTAAACAACAATCATTTGAGGTTCAGACTTCATATCCCTCAGAAAATACGCAATAATGCAAAACCTGTTATTCTAGCAACTAAATTCATAGGAGCAATATTTAAAATCTCTCCCTATTTTTGGCCTTTTGACCACCCATTATTTTTGGATTTGTCCACATTTCTTGCTTTGACAGGTTGAAAGGTATGGTTAACAGAGTTCATTCTTAAGCAGGAACTTGTAGGACTCCTAGACATTATAGAATGCCATGTTTCTCAGGGGAGGGTGTCATCCACCAAGCCTCAAAAACAGGGGGAAAAGCCACAGGTTTAGGGGCATCCAGATCCAAAGTACCTTTTTTGGGTATTTGATACTTCCTTGGTTTCCAATTTGAAGTACTTTTTCTTCCTAAAAAAGCATAAGGCAGAAGAAATTGTATCCTCTTTGTCAGTGTTAGTCACTAGTGGGAAGAGTAAACCAATTCCTCTTCCTCCTCTATCTGAGGACTTGCTCTCTTATCTTCTCAAGAAAGGCCTTCCTTCCGCCTTCCTTTTATTACAGGGAAACTCAGAGAAAGCTCATAGCTTGACCCTAGTTCAAGGAAATCCGCTGTTCAGTAATACCTGGAATAGGGTTAATGTGGATGGTAAGGCTCTATCAGATGTCAAAGTACCAAGCATCTACGGGGAATCCTGGGCTATTTATCTGTAGCTCACTTTGGGAGTCCTTTAAGTTCAAATGTCTACTGCAGAGGGTATGAAGCTATGGACAAGGTGCCTGTACCTTCACCTCATGGTCAAGCTCTGTCCTCCTTCATGAGGATAGTGAGTTTCCTGACCTCTCCTTTGAATATTATGTCATAAGTTTTGGTCACAGATGTCCACAGTTATTCTTGGTTGGATGGGATGTGCCCACTTCTCTTGATGTGACAGCCTCCACAAATATCTGGGTAACATGAAGCATAATTAGTATGAGACTTGTGAAAGCACCCCAACAGGACCTGTATCCTCAAGTCATGATGGCATGTCAGACACTGGAGTCACATCACCTGTGTCTCTGTCTACATACTCCGATAAATTGTTTCTCCGTGGACAGTGGAGACCAAGGATGAACTTATGGATGCCACAGTGGACAAGATGTATGCCTCAAACTTATGACCTAAGTAGTTTTGTAGAGAAAGTGGTCTAATTCTCAGAGCTTCAGGGGTAAGTCTGTGACTGACCCTTTAGTCCCTGACAATCTGTTCTGGACCTAAGCAAACTACAGACCTTGCGGTTAATGTGCATAAACGACAGTATAAGGCTACACAAAATGACCAACTATAATAAAAGTAGCAACCAGAAAATTATTCAATAGCATGCTCACCTGTTCTAAGCTCTGGAACATGCCAGACCATGTTGAACTACAGATCTCTACCCTAGCCACATGACCATCAATTCAAATCTTTATTTTCCTCATTCATTACTCTCTGTTCATCACATGAGGTAACACCAGAAGGCTGAAGAAGGGGCTGGGGGAAACAGCCCCTCTTCTCATACTGCTGGACTTGAGGATATTTCTGATGCTCTTAACAGACCCCTTCTCCTCTCGGATATCAAGTGTGAAATAGTATATGTCTATACTGAGGTGCACTGAGTGCCTATTTTCACACACCTGTAACACACTCGGATGGACTACATGAACTCTTTGGCTAGCCTCATGTCCTCAACTGTCTGGGCACTGGACTACAAACTGCCTTCCACCAGATACCACAATCCCAAGGAGGGACAGCCAACTCCAGCTCACCCTCATCCTTCCCAGACCAGCTCTTCGAATGGCCAGATTATCACTTGTTGTGACTTCTAGAATATAGTCCATCTCTCTACACCACAGAACCTACTCAGGATAGTAACGAATATATTAAAGCACTTCACACCACCGGTAGCTGTACACGATGGAAATGAAGTCTCTTCTGCTTCCTTCCTTCAGACTGAGTATGTTCTAACAAGCTGAAACTAGTATTTATATAATCATGGTTTATTTTTCAGTACATTACTTCATATCTTCTGAAAAATGTTTACATTTAAATATATACCTGCGACAGTAAACAGAGACCATCTTTCCTCATCTGCATCCATTGTATGCTGCTTTTAACTGCATTATCTTATACATTTTATGTCTCTTTTGCACAGCTGTTTGTTAATCGTTTAAGATAATCTTTCCGGCTCAGCATAAAATGCCTCTCAGCCAGAGAATAGTTTAAAAAAAAAAAAAAAAGATTTTGTTTAAGTGGTAAGTGATACTAAGCAGTGGATGCTCAGAAACAGAAGCATGAGTTTAAACACAGTGTTCATTTCCTTAGTTGAAATAGACTCAACTGCAATAATGAAAAAGAACATGGAACACAGATCTGCAAGGGATAAGTGATGACCAAAAAACAGGAATCAGATTTTCAGTGTGTGATTGTCATTCTGGTTTAAATTTATATTACATTTATTTATGGACGCTGAAGGACTTAAAGTGACTAATAAAGTGTTTATAGTTAAAGTTATTTTTTTCTCTTGTAAGTGCTCACCAAGGCCTTTGTGCGTAGGAATGTGTAGGAAACACTCAGCTCTGCTATGCAGTGCTTTAATAGAAATTGAAACAGAATAATTCATGTGCATTAATGCATCCTTAGAGACAGTTATTATAAATGTTATGCAGTGATACCCAAAGAAAGCAAGTACCCCAGTAAAAGCAACATGACTGCCAATTGTCTGGTATCTCAGATGGGCAGATTTTGTATTAGGACTACAAACAGGATTGCAATAAAGACTAAGGTAAAATACATAATGAATTTCTTTGATCATAATAAAGTAGATTCTGTTTGCTTTTTTTTTTGTTTCCAGTGTTGTTTGCTTTTTTTTTTTGTTTCCAGTGATTTTTTTCTTCTGTTAATTATACTATGTACACTGTAACATTTATAAATATGTTAATAACCCAAAGTGTGCGCTGCTTGGTTGGACTGCTTTGTATTGAATTTACTTGCTACATACAACCACTGATCTGACCAGGTCAACCAGATATGACCTTGTAACAAGTCTCAGAGACAAAGTATGCATTTACTACTAATCTGTTGTTAACATTTACTGCGCTTGTGCTTTACTTAAGACATATGTTGTCTGTTTCTAGTGAGAGTAGGAAACCTGCTAGTGATATGCGCATTCTGCTCATCTATGCCATTATTACAGTTTTTTTCTGATGCGCTGTGACCTAGGGTTGCCACATATCCATTTTTTCCAGACTATCTGGAAATTATACCAACTGCCTGGTAGTCAGGAAAACACTCTACAAACTCTGGTTTTCCATTTCAAAAAACTACTGGGTTTCGTTAAATTTGCGGATTTAATATGGTTTTCTGTATATAAAAAAATATATATATATATAAAAAAAAATAAAATTACAAACCAGAAAAAGAGGAAGTCCCTGATGTGGCTATGATGTTACGAAAAGTGCATAAAGTGTGTGAGGAGACGAGATGAGCGGGCTTAACGGAGGTGTGAGGGATGTCACCTTGGTCCAGTTTCAGCCACAACAAAAGGTCACATCCCTAATGTGACCTCCGTGTACAGCTTTTAATTTTGCTGCACAGCAGGAATTGATGCTTTTTGCCTGGGCTGCTTTGTGCTACATTTCTTTATTAGACATTGCTATTGGCATGATTATCTCTGTTCAGATTTGACCTTAATGCATTACACACAGTGGGGGATACTGCACTGTACAGATGTGACTGGTCTGCTTTACAGTGTTGAAACTATTTTCCAACAGCCCCTACTTTTATCTTGTTCCAGCACTCAGTCTGCATGAATGCTGAAGGTCACTACTGGTAGCATAAGTTGGTGTCAAGCTGCACTGAGTTGAATGATACTTTTTTCAAGAACTTAGCTCCTCACCAGAGAATCATCTGGAAGAAAGGACCTAGATGTCTGAAGTGTATAGGTCCATTTGAGACTAAATCATGCAAGTACATCAAGGGCAATTCCTGAAACATGGAACTTGAAATGTGGCATGAGTAAGTGCTAAAGCCTAAATATCCTGGGATAGTCTATTTCCTACAGGGGCAGTCTAGAATGAAAAATATGAAGAGATGTAGTTTTTTTGTAACTACAAGCCAAAGATTTATGTTTTATTTAATTTTGGGAATGAAAAGCCAGTTTTATTTTTAATTAATAGTATTTCCTGACTGGCTATATGCAATATATGTGTGTTTTAAGTATAAATCAGTGCCACTAGTGTTTCTTGAACTTAATTTATATGCACATGCATTTACATATATTACACACACACACACCAACACCCACACCCCTATCATTATCTCTCTCTTTCTCCTTCCCCTCTCTCTCCATATATATATATATATATATATATATATATATATATATATGTGTGTGTGTGTGTGTGTGTGTATATATATATATATATATATATTTTATATTATATATAATATATATATATATATAGACACACACACACAAACACTCCTATATATGTATGCATGTATATGTCTGTGTGTGTGCAAATATATAACCACACACACACACATGCAAAACGGTTTTGATAAGTATGAACTGTAAGGCATTGGGGTGAGAACAAGGTGACTGAAATCCAGGGAAGCCAGTGCTTACAACTCTGCTCTGCAGCTCCTTAATATAAGGCTTACATGGGTGTAGCAGGTCATAACCCACTGCAATAATATGCATTTGCTGTAGACTGTTAAGACCAATCACCCTGTAACATATTTTGTGCCAGAGATTTGGAATTTTAGCCCTTAATTTGTGGTGAGAGGTTTTGATGGTGAAGATTGTTGCCCCCAAGCAGCACAGATAGTAAATAAATAATTTTAGTTATTCATAAGGGTTTGACCTAATCTAACTATTACACTGTGCAAGACCAATCTTGTACATTTCATGGCTAGGATGTCGTACTTTCCATACATTTGTTTTATTCATAGGTTCTGCTCACATCTCCTTTCTTCTTAGTCTGAGCTCCCCTTCAGTTTAACCTGTGGATTTTTTAATACCGTCTCAGTTTCTCACTGCCCAGTTACTCTTCACAATGACTTGGGAACAATTC
Source organism: Protopterus annectens (assembly GCF_019279795.1). Taxonomy (NCBI): domain Eukaryota; kingdom Metazoa; phylum Chordata; order Ceratodontiformes; family Protopteridae; genus Protopterus; species Protopterus annectens. The sequence goes on along the minus strand of NC_056746.1, from coordinate 85,610,061 downwards.
TAACCAGTTAAACAAATTTTTGTTTATTCCCAGTTTCATAGGTATGACGATGATGTAGTTTTCCCTTTTCATACAATCAGACTGTGTCTGGCTTCCCCTTCAGACCTCATTCTCCTAGTATACTTTAATGTTTTATGTTAAGTAAAATGACTATCAATTTTAAGTCAAGCGGTAGACTTGAGAATGAAAGTGAGATCAGTTAGATGTTCTATTCCCACATGTATCTGTACAAAACCTTAATACATACAGCTCTGAAGGCACAGTGACTGCTGTTGGGAAAAAGATATCAACAGGCAAGTGACCTAAGTTGTTCTGTAGGAGATGCATCCATCCCCAAATTTGTATTTAGGAGGCACAGGGTTTGAGGTTTGCCCGTTTATGTTCTGGTGGCAAGGGGCATTTCTATTATGGACAAATAATTATTGCAGGGCTCACTGTATACATCTGAAAATGTGTGAATACCACCAACAGAAATGCCATTCATTTCCCACATATATAACCCCTCAGTTATCCAGAAGCAGTATCGCATGGAGCTCTGTTTAACTTGGAAAAAAACATGAAATAAGCTTTTTATAAAGGATGCGACTGCATATGGTAATCAAATATCGGGACAGTAGATTAATACACTATAAACATCAGAGGAAATAATGCCATCCTGGATAATTAAGGACCTACATTCTTATTCCAGTTGTAGTTAAGCTGGCGTTAGAAGGACGCCTTTCTTGTAATTTTACCGCGGTGAAGACAAATTACCAGGTACAAAGTTCACATAAATAAAAAAGACGACGACTATCAAATGTATAATGTAAACAAAATGAGAAGAAGACCTTAAATGAAAATGAATCTAGATGGGTATAGCGGATTGTTGATTCGGTGGAAATAGGGGTGCCTCAGTAGAAGGGGACAAGCTGCATCGTCCAACTCCAAACATTCCTCAAATAATCTAAACACCATGGTAAAAGAATGACGACTGAGACAATGAATCAAGTAGAAAAGTTCATACTGGCATATGGCGGGATCTTGGATTTTCTCTCTTTTAAAGACAACATGCACTGAAAATAAAAACTAGCACAGATATTTGCTAACCCCAAGACATCACAAAAATACAGGCAGAGATCTGGCCAAGTGCAGTGACCAAGGACAATGTCTCTGTATGCATTGAAGTGCAAATCACAGAACTAAAGGAAAGATATAAACCGGCAACACCCCTTAATGGTTGAAACCAAAGTACTTACAAATCTTAGGTAATGCTGTTGTAAATCCCTCTGCATACTAAACTGCTATCTGCCTCAAGTGTTAAATAAAGCATGTCTTGCCATATGTCTAAAAGCAAGAAAGATGTTGCAAAAATGGAAATATAAGATACTTGCAAGTAAGATTACAGCAAATATACCAAAACAGCGTATGCAAAGGAGAATCATTCTTCCAGATAATCTGGAAAGGTGTACGAAACAGAATGACCAGCAAAGCCAGGATGAAGAAACAGCACAGCGTAGGAAAATAAGGCATACCGTGAAAAGTAAAAGCAGATAAAAAGAATGTTAAAGTAATAAATATTTAACACAGACCCAGTTAGACTGAAGAGTTCATCTGAGATCAGAGAAGACAAATAACAAAAGAGTGATCTACATTGGAAAGAAACATTGTAGACCTTTATATTGTGGACAGTAGACAGGAGAGGAAAAGATTTAAAGGGTACATAAAAATCAGTTTAGACACAGTAAATAAGATAAAGATAAAGCATCTTATGTTTAAATAGCTCCAGACTGATGAACCGATGACAATGTAATATGAGTAGATGTCAAGTATAAGCATTTTGTTCACAAATAAGATGATGCGAGGGGAAAAACTGAATGTTAACAGCATAAAAGGTTGCAGAATTCAACACAAATTCTGCAGCATGTTATAACTCGATGTTAGTAAATAAAGCTGTGAGCAGTGAAACATGAAGCAACTGTTGCTTAAGCTAATATAGCAAGAAAAAGCATGCACAGTTTGCCCAGACAAAAACACAGTTTCACTTTATTTCTTTTACTTGTTGCAAAACAAAAGGTATGAGATTTTTTTTTATCACAGCACTGCTGCAGAACAGGGTTTCTCTCTACATGATATATGTGGACAAAACTGAGGGTTTGGTTAAAGATTTCTCCCCCATGGTGGTATGCATGACCATGCAATTCTGACTTAGTACAGTAAAGAATGAAATATGCAATCAGTAACGTCTTGGTGTCATTTCACTCAGGAGTGGCTTTGGATACCAACCCATTAATGACAGGTTGGCTTGGAAACAAGCGCTCTTAACTCCACCTTTCCTCTCCTTTTGGCATTACCGAAAAACACAATTTTTTTTTTTTGCTTCTGTTGAAGAATAAAAATATGAAGTTAAATCCAAAATATGAACTCACATACGGCAAATATGATCAAATAATGCACGTAATATTGCATCACATTTCAAGTCGAAGAGCTCATCTACTGCAAAAGGTGAGCTTTGAATCATGTTGTATGACTCACCTCTTCATCGTTATGGTAAAAGAAGGGGAACAAAAATATGAAAAAGGGGAACAGATTTGTTTCATATAAGTAAGGGCAATTGAGGCAACTAAAAAATTAAGACGCACACAATCGTTTCCTAACTACAGCTAACAGTAATGTTGCCAAACTGGTCGTATAGTCTGCTTAGCATCATGTTAGCCTGTAAAGGAGTAGAGATGCAATGGTTCTATTCCTGGAAAGGAAGGGTACAGCTACCCTGTCATAGCCAGTTCCTAGAGAAACAGATGATAAAGCGGTTCGGAGACAGTACTGTATATGGAGTTTACAGTGCGTGCACAAAGTAAAAGGTGCTGCATACAGCAGGGTTCTACATTACAGTATATAAGCACACACATTTGTTCAAGTGCTTAGTTGCTAAGAAACATCATGCACCACAAAATCTGAACTTTTTTTTTCCCCAAATAGTGGGTTCCTTCAGCTGCCCTGACGTACTTAGGCTCGCCCATTGTCCATTCTGCTCAATGGTTCTCTCAAACTGGGTGTTGGACTCCATGGTCATCATATTATAGGGACAATCATAAATAAAACGTAGGCTGTGCTGGAAGGGAGATGCTCCACTCCCATCCAAATTATCAGTGGCTGGTTAGTTGTGTGATCTCTGTGGATAAAGGCTATGTGGATTATGACCTAGATAAACTTGGTGTCAGTTAACACAGCCTGATATCCAAAAAACCAGAGAGGATGAGGTTAGTAGCCAACTCTTTCTCATACATCTTGGGGGGGGGGGGTCCACACGCTGAGTCAGTGTGATGCAGGACTACAGTTCGTAAAATAGTGGCAAAGGACATGAGCCTGGTGATGCTAAACTGTGATAGGTAGTAACCTTTCAGAAGCATGTGAGGGAGTGCACAAGGCTCTGCTGGACCTGAAGGTATAGCAGTTACTTATACAAATCATGAACTATAAACTAGTCTGCAAAAAATACTTAATCACTTGCAAGAGGCCCATAAATACATCTGCTCTGTGCTCTAAATATAAATGTACTTTTGCACAGCTTCTCTATCAAACCATACCTCTCAACTTCTCATTGCAAGACATCTAGACAAAGCTAAAAATATCTGGGGGTGGTGACCCAAAATCATGGACTCATTTTAAACATTCCACTTGCAAACTTGGGCAATTGCTGAAATATCATCTTGCTAAAAGGATATGAAGTCCGAAATTCAAATGTCCGTTATTATTTAGTGACTTTAGCACTCAATAATTTGTCAGGAAACCACAAATTTAGTGGAACAGACCAAAAATTCAATAACTTTGTTATTCATTCCATTTCTACACAACACAATTTACTCTGCAACACTGCTTCAGTCTGCATGCATTATGTCACTGAGTTTATATATATATATATATATATATATATATATATATATATACACACACACACACACACACAAGAACATTTCACGTTTTATGTAATTCCTATATACATTTATCATGTAGATTCTAAGATATCTGAACCTCCTTTTCAATTTCACCAGCCTCCTATATAGCCTATAAAGGAAATACAGGAAAAATCCACTCCCTCACAAAATGCTCATTGTATAATTGAATTAAAATCGTATGAATACAAAAGTAAGTACCGCGCTGTGTGCAGTTACATGATGATACACAAGAGATAAACTGCTGAATGGTGGCACATGTTGATTTGAACATATTATATTTTATAACCTTGGATAAAGCTGTGAACATGGCAATTTCATATTTACAAAAACATGCAATTCTAGTACTGCATCCCTGTCACTACCCCCCCCCCAGGAGCCAATTATCTTATTCTGCTAATGTTTAATAATGGTTTGCACTGCTAGGCGATAACCAACATTATATCTATATTCATTCTTTCCTAGTAGTGCTTTGATTAATTTTGATAATTCCTGAAAAAGTGCACATTACCTGTCACATGCACACTGAACCAGTAACTGGGTATCATATTAAGCCTAATCTTGTCTCTACATTTGTTAGGGCTATATTAGATGGAAAAAAGAAGGACGTCATGAAACCTCCTGTAAGTAATCAGTTTGACATGCAAAGCAGCACACTTTTTTATTCTCTTACTGCTGGAGTGTACACACCTGTTTTCCTGTAGATGAAATTCTTTCACTAAGGCATCATTGAAAAAAAGGACAAAGCCCAGTTGGTCTAGCCCAGATAACAAAATGTAATAAATAAAAAAAACTAAAGCAATACTTTGCATAATGACGTAATAAGTCCGATGGGTTACAGCAGAGGCTGTAGAGAAAAGTAAGTGAGGAAGCAATAAAAGTTGTGCTTTAATGTCTTCATTTACTGGTCAATTCATGTAAAACTTAATTACTTCAATACGTCTCTTCTGCAAGATTTTTTTTAAGACTGCAAACCTTTCAGCAAACCCTTTTCTTAACAAGTCTTGCTTTGATGGCATTCTCTCCACTAATACTGCTGTGTGCCCGACTCTATTAATTATACATTGCTCCAACTCTGTTAATCCTTCTTACTGCCTTGACCCCTTTAAGCTAAGTACAGCTCTCAAACTTTGCTAAGTGCTGCAAAGGCCCTGAAACTGTTGATTTGTATGGGGTCCTGGCTCTTTTAAACATTCCATTAATATGCAATTTCTATTAATTCTGATGGAGCCCTTGTGGTATTAATTCTGTCTTGGGCTCCCAAATGTTAACCCTGCTGAGGATTCCCCAAAACTTTAAAGCTGCCCCGATTACATATTAAAGTTAATTGTACCACATGAGACCTTAGTAGAAACACAAGGCTTGCCAGTGTGTAGAGTTTCAAAGTCAAAGTTTATGCGTGCAGATAGTTTTCAGCTCACATTATTTGCTTACCATTTAACGTGTTTAACAAAAAAACAAAACATAAACCTCTTAGCTGAGACCCATCACTGGCAGCTTTATTGCCAAATAAAAAGCTTCCATTATATCTGAAACAAAAAGCACAAAACATGGTACATTTTATGACCTTAACAGCTTATCCCCATAGCAAAGTGAAAAGAAAAAAACAATGCCATGATGGAGAAGGACAAAGCCTGGACATTCTGCAGAAGAACAGAGATAAAAAGGAAGCTGTAGTCTCTAAATTCTTGAGAACTGTTTGCAAACCTCAATGGTATTTTGTCCAATTTTATTAAGCAGTCTATATCAGAATTTAACTCGTACATTATGTGACAGAAGCTCTAATTTACAGTCCTACACATGCTAAAAAGCTTAATTTAGAATGTTTCTGTTTGAAGATTATGACAAAGTTATCAAACCACAAATATTATGACTCAAAATATCACCACACCAGGGATTAATATTTCTGACATATGGTGCCATTAAAACGAACAGTTTATGTCAGAATTAAGATGAACATCGATAATATAAAAGCAAGCTTTCCACTTGAAACCCTGCTGTGTGCATGCAGCAGTTAGCAATGAAATGCATCTGGAACTAAGCAATGCTGCCGAGTATAAGTGTATTTAATTGGTTGCTAATAACACTCATTAACATTTTAAATCACAAACAATCATAGAAGTGTCCTTCAAAGAAAGAGTTATGCGGGAAACAGCAGGCACGTAAAAAAAGAACTTAACAAAAAAGTATAGAATGGTACAAACGCAGGAACGCTATTGTATGTGACCATGAAAGAACAGGGCATGACGTCTGACTTTGTCACAGATAATGTGCAATCAGGGAATTGTTATAAGAAGAATGTACCTTCAGCATTGCTGTCACACTGCATAATTAGCGGTTTCTGTGGTATTTATTAATTACTTTTTGATATTATTCTGCGTAATCATTATCTTCACCACTTCTATAGACTTTCTTCATGTTTATCTAAAAGTCTCAACCTTGACTTGAATTTTCAAAATATGTTAATGAAATGATGGAGAAACATGCTTGATATTTGAAAATATTACAATAATATGCATTTAAGGTGCCCACAAACAGTTTTGAATTCAACTGGAAAACAAAATATACTGTTCTGCTTCAACTGCTGAGATTGTGCGCTCAGAAGTACATCAGTGGGGCAGATGTTGTGATCCTAAACACAGCACTACTGACCAATGACCGTGCACTGGACTGAGTACCTGAGGACAGAGTCAGAGGAAGTAAGACTGAATTGATGAGCAGCATGCTTCCCTACCTTGGGGGAGGGGTGAGGCAGGGGATTGGTCACTGCAGCATTAGTCTGGAAAGCAAACACAATGTGCACCCCATGTATTATATGGCCTTGAATAAAGACAGAAAGCTGTAACATGGTACTTAGGGGACAGCAGCAACAAAGCATGGCACTCGGACAGAATCAGCCTTGAAAGTAAAACCAAAATGAGAAATTTCTTCCAGCAAAGCAAAGGCTGATGGACACTCAGCTTTCAGCTTCCACAACAACTGTAAGTGGGGTTTTTGAAAGAGGCTTATCTGCCTACATGAGGTGATGCAGAATGCTAAGAGGATAGGTTAGGAAGCAAATGGGTCAAAACAGCAATGAAAACTTTATTATATTCTGCAGAATGTCGAAGTTTCTCTGTGGACTAGAAGCTGAATATAAACTAAAAAGGCAAAATCATACTAGTCAGTATGAGAACAATGTTGATTAACTGGGTCATCAGTACAGAACTTTATTTTATTTATTTATTTATTTTATTTTACATTTGTTGACCGGGCTAGTCTAGCTGGATATATGTCCATTTTCAGTAGAGGCCCGGGGAGAAAAGCTCCACACAATTTAAACAAAGTTCACATCTGCAGAAAATACATATTTAGAATGCATATACATTTTCTTGAACAGAGAAGGCTGCAAATTTACAAGTACATAACGAGGTTACACATATTTGAATAGACTTAGTATAGTTAATAAGAAGTTACATATAACTGTTACTGACGAGTACTAGTTGAGAGAAGAGAAGAAAGCAGTAGTGTCGATGTAGGTAATAAAGGAAGATACGGAAAATGAAACGGAGACGTAGTTAGGGAATACATCTAGAAGTAATATGGGTCACTTTAAAGATTCCCGTACTAGCTAGGACTGTGAAGGAGAGGAAGCATAGTAGTATTTAATATGAAATAGATTTAGAGAAAAGAGACAAAATAAGTTAGAGAGTAGTAGATTCAGAGATGAGAAGGTAGATTGATTCAGGTAAAAATGGATAAGTTGGTCAGTCCGGTTTAGAACAGGGGCACATCCAGTGTGTTTTCAGGAAGAGCTTAAGCTTATTTTTAAACAGAGTCGTAGAGGGAAGTGTGGTAAGTTCAGAGGGAAGTAGGTTCCAGGTTTTTCCAATAGAAATAGAAAACAGAGAGTCTCCAGCTCTATTATTTGATTTGTTGATGTATACAAGAGATTTTTATGATGATCTTAGGGACGTAAGGTTCTCATAGGGGTGGATAAGATTAGATAGGATGGGTGTTTTGTCAGGTTGATAAAGTATTTTGTGGACGATGGTCAGTTGATTATATTTCAGATGCTGTTGAAATTCAAGCCATCCAAGGTGCTTTAGATTAATACAGTGATGAGTTCTATAAGGATTACCTGTGGCAAATCTGGCTATGCTATTATAGGAGTTTTCTAGTTTTTTAAGGTTATTTTTTGACAGATTGGTAAATATGGGTGAGGCATAAAGAAGGGTGGAGATAAGGTGTGTGTGGGCAATGGTTATTGATATTATATTTTTCATATGTGTTACCCTTATGAACATTTACAGAAATATATATATTTTTTTATTAATATTACTTCAAACAGTGATTCTTCTCTATGCATACTGAAGGCAAATGTCTGAGTTAAAGTTGTGGATCCTGCAAAAATCATCATCTTCTTTCGGCTGTTTCCGTTAGGGGTCACCAGAGCGGATCATGTTTCCATTTCTTCCTGTCCTCTGCATCTTGCTCTGTCACACCAACCACCTGCATGTCCTCTCTCACCACATCCATAAACCTTATCTTAGGCCTTCCTCTTTTCCTGTTACCTGGTAGCTTCATCCTTAGCATCTTTTTCTCAATATACTCAACATCCCTCCTCAGCACATGTCCAAACCAACGTAATCTTGCGCCTCTGGCTTTGTCTCCAAACCTTTCAATCTGGGCTGACCTTCTAATATACTTATTCCTAATCCTGTCCACCCTCGTCACACCCAGTGCAAATCTTAACATCTTTAACTCTGCCACATCCAGCTCTAACTCCTGCCTTTTTGTCAATGCCACTGTCTAAAACCCATATAACATAGCTGGTCTCACTACCCTCTTGTAGACCTTCCCTTTCACTCTTACTGGTACTTGTCTGTCACAAATCACTCCTGACACTCTTCTCCACCCACTCCATCCTGCCTGTACTCTCTTCTTCACCTCACTTCCACACTCAGCATTACTCTGAACTATTGATCCCAAGTATTTAAACTCATCCACCTTTGCCACCTCTACTTCTTGTATCCTCACCCTTCCTATATCCTCCCTCTCATTCACACACATATATTCTGTGTTAGCCCTACTGACCTTCATTCCTCTTGTCTCTAGAGCATATCTCCATCTCTCCAGGGTCTCCTCCACCTGTTCCCTACTCTCACTACAGATCACAATGTCATGTCATCTGCTAACATTATAGTCCAGGGGACTCCTGTCTGATCTCATCTGTCAACCTGTCCATCACCATTGCAAATAAGAAAGGGCTCAGAGCTGATCCTTGATGTAATCCCACCTCTACCTTAAACGTATCTGTCACTCCCACCACAGTCCTCACCACTGTCACACTACCCTCGTACATATCCTGTACCACTCTTACATACTTCTCTGACACTCCCGACTTCCTCATACAATACCACAACTCCTCTCTAGGCACCCTGTCATATGCTTTCTCTAAGTCTACAAAAACACAATGCAACTCCTTCTGACCTTCTCTGTACTTCTCCATCAACACTCTCAGAGCAGACATTGCATCTGTAGTGCTCTTTCCTGGCATGAAACCATACTGCTGATCACTAATCATCACCTCCCTTCTTAACCTAGCTTCCACTACTCTTTACCATAACTTCATGCTGTGACTGATCAATTTAATCCCTCTGTAGTTACTACAGCTCTGCACATCACCCTTAGTCTTACAAATCGGTACCAAAACACTTTTTCTCCATTCCTCAGGCATCCTCTCACTTTGCAAAAATAAGCCTCCAATATAATAAAAATGACAACTAAATAGGAATGGCCCAAACGGGTTGTGGATAACTAGAGCAAAGAATTAAACTAAAATTATTTAAGCCACAAAGGCTGGCATAAGGGCAGTACTGCTGGCCACACTGGGGTTAAATAAGCAATGTAGATGGACAGCCAGGAAAGATGGAATTAATTGGCCAGTAGACATTTATTGAGATGTGTACTTATTTAAGGCAGCTACTGGACTGGCTTAGAAAAAAAAAAAGCCGCAATGGTACAGTGGTAGTGTTGTTGTCTCACAGCAAGAGGTTCTCCTGTTCGATTCTAAGCTGGAGTGCCTTCTGTGCGGAGTCTGCATGTCCTCCCCGTGGTCAAGTGGCCTCCGAAAGACATGCGTGAATGGGCGTGCCTTCGCTGAATGTTGAGTGTCGGGCTGGTATCTCGGCACCATAAAAAAAAAAAAAAATAAAAATCTACTGCCAATCATTAGCGGACAGGAATTCCGCTGTGGCGACTCCTAACTGGGAAAAGCCAAAATAACAAACAAACAAACTGGACTGGCTTAGGAATATAAGATGACAATCACAGAGGAAAGTACGTCAGGATGCCGTACAAGATGCGTTATGGATATTCTAAGTTACCAATGGTCACAACATGATGCATCCATATCCCATCCCCTCCATAAGTCACGGGGGGCTGTAAAACAAAACAAAACAAAAAAGTAGGAGACACTGGAAAAATTGAATAAGTAGGTCACAGAGTGGTGGGATAAAAGCCACTGTATGTGTGTGTATAAAAATAAATAAGTAACATTAGTGCAGCCTGACGCAATGTCTTCTGCTTTCAAAGAGGGCTAAAATAAAGCTGGACACAATATGAAATCACAATTTTTTCGGAATAGGAGACACATTAATCAAAAAGTGAAAGCCAATGTAGGGTTTGATACAGCTCTGTCATTTCAAACTCAAAACTTTGAAAACCATCAATCTGTCAGTTAAAAAAGTTTTAAGACAAATGATAATTCAAACAGCTTGAGCCGTATGATTGACAGATGCTGCTGTGTATGAAGTCAACGTGATTGAAACACAGAAGGCCATACAAGTACAGGCGTACTGCTGTATTTATTTGTGGAAAACGGTCATGGTGGCAAACACAAAAGCATGTCAGTTTCCATGCAACATTGCACCAGCACATTTTAGGGAAAGTCTACTGACCATCCTGATGAATTTAACGTTGTAGTCCATAAGTAAAGGACTAAGGCTACTGTATGGCATGGGAAGGAAAATTATAAAGTATAATTTTAATGGGAGTTTAAGACAGTTTTCTCAATCTATGTGATTTTATCTGTATAGGCTTAATGAGTTACTCTTAAAGCAGGTGTAAGATGTAAAAATCCACAGTACCTATCCAGCAGGTGAACAAAGCAAAGTCAGATTTACCCTCAAATAATACTGATGCATAAACAATGCATATAAAAGATCCATTGCCTTTGGGCAATCAAAATGTGACCATGTTAACTGTAAAAGATAAATCTGACTTCAACACTGGTACAATTACAAAAGTATAACCCACTCCCTAAAAAAGATGAGTTGATGTTAAAATATATGGCCCTCAGGAGAGACCAAGTCTTCAAGATGTGATACCATCAGAGAGAACACAAAACAGGACACTAGCTTTATAAGATGACAATTTCACTTGAAGGCTCCTATAGCAAGGCTGTAGAAGAGCAGGCATTATCAATTACCGGCATTGTCTTAGTTCATCAGCGTCTTTCATAAAAGGAGGCAAATTCAGTTAAAATCATTTTATTTATTCCTTTTTTTAATTTAACATTTGTTTTCCGGGAAATCCAGACTGGGAAAGATCCCATTTACAGCAGAGACCAGGAGAGAAACACTCCAGACACATCTTTGGAATGTGGGAGGAAACCAGAGAACCCAGATGAAACCCACGCAAATGCAGGGCGGACATGCAGACTCTGCACAGAAGGCATCCCAGCAGAGAATCAAACCGGAGAACCTCTTCCTGTGAGCTGACAATGCTAACCTCTGCACCACTGCACTGCCCGTCATGTATATAAAATATTTAAAACTTCATATTTTCTTGAAGGCTTACAGTCTCTGGAGTACTACAGCAAAAGCTGGAGTATTGAAATGTCCTTGTAATCAAAGTAAAGCTTTAAATGTGCTGGTGTACTTTAGGATATCAAAATTATACCAAGTGACTTTACATGGCTATAACCATAAGGCAAGCTTCAGTGCGATAAAAAGACACAGATATCTATGTGCAATAAATAGGTTAAGATCTTAAAAGACAAAAGAGGGAACATAATGCACCAGATGCTGAGGAAAGATGACAGCATCAGACACAGGTCACCCATCCCTGGAGGAGGGAGTTGGTAGAGGTCAGCCTAAAATGTTCTGTTTGGTTTAGTCAAGCAATGCTAGTGCACATAAGCACTCACCACCCAGAGGTTGGTGCAGTACCTCCCCCAAGGATGATGGCCATTTTCATGCTACCAGCCCAGGTATCTGGAATTTTTTTAAATAGTTCTACGTCATTTGTGAACACTGATATGATTTATACAAAACTGTATGTTATGTACTAAGCTAAAATGTAACAGCAGCATGCCCTGCTGACTTAGAACAGAAATGCATATAAACTATATACCTGTGCAAGTGTATGTCTTAACAGTAGAAACTAGAACATACAGACTTAACTTGCAAAACTTCCAGAAAATAAGTTGAAATTAAATTGTTTTATGATTGTGTTATAAAAGTTAGTTTCCTATTCAGAAAACCAACGAGGGTTAACTTATTACTCCACAGTAAAAGTCTACATCCTACAAAAAACAAGTATAATGTAGTGAAATCCCAAGGCTATAGATTAGCTCGAATTACCACAGAGATGGAACCATTTTTGAGAAACCTGAACAACTTAAAGAATGATTTTCGAGAGGCTATGAATGTCAGATGTTAAAAAACATCCTGGAACCCATTATAGAACTGAAAAGGACTGAAGCACCTTCACTCAACCTCCTCAGTAGAAAAATGTTAAGTAATTCCACAGAGAATAACAAATGCAAAAATAGCTGCATCCTGACGTACACTTTGGATTATCACAGTATCAAAAATATTATTAAAGAAAACTGGGACACTGTCACAGGAAACCCTTTTCTGATTAACATCTTAGGTGAAGCCCCATCATTTGTTTATAGGAAGGCCAGGAATATTAGAAGTTTTGTTGAATTTAAACCTAGACCATGTGAGGAAAAGCACTAAAAGATGTGAAACTAATTGTACATTTTGTATATTTATACAGCAAGGTGATAGTTTTTATTGCCCTTATTTAAAGAAGATCATTAAAACCAGTGCAGGGGGTGACTGTAACACTAAAAAAGTAATTTACAGGGCACAGTGCAATGAATGTGATGCATTCTATGTGGGCAAGACTGTAAATAAACTCAAGCAAAGGATTTCTTGTCATCTGTCAGAAATCCGCTCTGGATGTAAAAATAATGCACTAGCCAAACACCTTTCTCTTCATAAAAGACACACAGGTTTTAAGTTCCTGATCCTGGATCACATAGACATGGGTGATCTTGAAGGAGACATCCCGAATATTCTGGAGAAACATGAACTCATGTGGCAATTACAGCTGAACTCTTTTAGAAAGCCTAAGCTAAACTACTACTGTTCAATTAAAAGTGCACTGGAACTTAGAAAATTGTCACATTGTTTACATGAATAATTGTATTTTCCTAGGTTCATAGATTAGTACTAAGCTAACTGCCCTTGCGAGCCATTTTAAGCCTAGCCGATTATCCCTTGTGAGACTCAAACCCTGCACCTTGTGTTTGTAAGGCAAATGCCTTACAATGCCTTAGCCATTAGGCCAGCCTCCCAACCCTTTATTTTATTATTTTTTTTTCTACAAATTGGTTTTAAATACCATTTTAAATCATTTGAAATTTAAGTGTATATTTTGTTTCCATCATCATACATACATTTTGTCTTATTTTTATTTTTTTCTGGTTCTTTTTTCCACTTTATTCAAAATGATGGTAATAACAATACTAACTAATTATATAGGTTTGTAGGGTTCTTGTACACAGACCTGAAGAAGTCTAGAAGGACGAAAGCGATCTTTGTTAACAATAGGTTATGAAAATAGAAACTGATTTTTACATGCAAAATGTATATGTATATATTTATATATAATTTTTGATCACAAAATGAACTAAGGTTGATATATTTCCAGCCATGTAGTATATTGCCTTGGATAAAATCACAGACTTAATAATCGACTTAATAATTTGGTTAAATAAGATGTACCATTAAAGTACATTAGGGCTATATATTAATATGACAGCTACTAGGTAGGGCAGGACCAGCTCGAATGTCACACTGATGGGGGAAGGGATGTGAATTTAACATGTGTACCAATAACACTTTGTCTTACAGCACAATAAACCACTCCCAAGCCTGATAAAAAGTATATATATATATTTAGAAAGCTTGTGAGGAAATTATTACTCTATTTTTGTTTTACTTGGATTGCTTGTCTGTGTACTTAATAAAGGATTTTCGACTGGAAACAGACGGCCTGCCTTGCTTGGATTACTTTCGAATACTTAGTAATACTGTAGAATTATATATTTTCTATTATTACTTTTTGAATTGACGGGTTTACGTTCGCTACTTCTACTACTATTGTCTGATCTGATTAATATACAGTGATTAACTAGAAATATATGGACTGAAAATCTTCCACACAAAGAAGTTTCTTACACTGTTTTGTTTTTAGACCCACTACACTTTAGTGGGTTGTTTTGAGACTTCGGGGATACCACGGAGACTACTTGATAAAAGTTAGTTTCAATGCAGCATGGAGGCAAGATATCTAGAACTAGGGTGCCTTCTGCATTGTTTTGTAAGTGTTTTATTGCTTTATGTCTTCTAGCAACTGCAAACATCTGAAGGCTATGCATTTTTCACACAGAGATGTTAAATGTTGGACACTGTGGGGGTTAGCCTGGGAACTAAAGACAGGTGACAAAAAGTGATGTCATCTAAGCTAACCCAGCAGCAATATTTGATATTAATTTAAGAACTCTCTGAGAGAGAGAGAGACTGGACATTTTGTCTTGGACCTAGCAAGAATATCCATTCATCATCACCATCTGCACTTGCCTTGTTTTGTAAGTAAGATTTAGGGCATAGTATCTCTTTTAGATATAGACAGGAATATAGTACAGATTAGTTTTGATGTTTTCTGTATTTATTTCAGACTGTCTTGTAATGTTGTTTTAAAATATTTCCTGTCATTTTGAACTCTGAAGTTACTGTGTTCTCCGTGTACTCTTAAAGGAAATTGCACTTTACTGTGTGTGTACTTGTCATCCTCCCAGTGTGTTCATCCCCTAGCTGCTGCCAGTGCTGAGGACTGAGGCTCCTTGATTACTGGGCAAGTTCAGGCGCATCACATCTATTATTTCTGTTTTTCTTTTTTCCTCCTTCTCCTAAAGGCATCCCCTGATTCCAGGAGAAGTAAAACAAGTGGGTGTACACAGAATGACATTCGAATGTCAACAGTTGGAGGACAAAAGTAACGCACATCCAAGAAATACAAAAAAACAAATGTATATAGAGATCTGCATGTGTTTTATACATACACAGATGCACACAGACACCATACCTCTCAACCTATTAGCACAAGAAATCTGGACAAAACCAAAAATAATGCAGTGACAAAGCCCCCAAAATAGGGACAAATTTTAAATACTGCTCTTAATAACTTAGAATGCTCTCAGACTGCAAGTTTTTGTGCACTACAGTAAATGTAGAGGGAATGACTTTATTCATAGCTGATAGAATTCAATCACTAAGTGGCAAATCTCGAGGAGTGGTAGTATGCATATATGTGAACAATTGGTATAGTAACTGTGAAGTGATCACCTCATTCTTCTCAGAGAATATTGAATTCCTGTCTGTAAAATGCAGGCCATACTACCTGCCTAGAGTGTTTAATGGAGTATGCATTATGGCAGTCTACATCCCACCCAGTGTGAACACCAATGAAGCATTGTCTACTCTATCAGTCCATAAGTGATCTCCAAAACAGGAACTCAGAGTTTCCACAGGTAATTGCAGGAGACCTTAGCCAAACAACCTAAAGACCGGTACTACTCCACTACCACCATGTGTATTTTGCCACGAGGGGGGTAAATACACTGGATAAGGTATACACCAATATAAAGCAGGCGTATAAGGCAACACATTATCCACATCTTGGAAATTCTGATCATCTTGCAATCATGTTAGTTCCTACATATAAGTGACTGCTAAAATTGGGTAAACCAACAAGGAAACGAATAAGGCTATGGCCTCAGGGAGCTGTCACAGCCCTGCAGGATTGCTCTGAGTGCACAGATTGGTCAGTATTTAAGGATGTAGCCCTGTCAAACAACTAAATTGATCTAGAAGTATATACAGAGTTGAATATAGCTAACATCTCAAAATGTGTAGATGATGTAACTACCACCAAGTGCATTATCATATGAGTGAACCAAAAGCCATGGTTGACCAGTGAGGTGTATGAAGCTCATACCATGGATGACCAGTGAGGTGTATGAAGCTCATACCATGGTTGACCAGTGAGGTGTATGAAGCTCATACCATGGTTGACCAGTGAGGTGTATGAAGCTCATAAACGCATGAAATGCAGCATTCAGATCCAAGGACAAGGAAGCCCTAAAAGTAGCCAGAGGCAGACTGACCAAAGGTATAAAAGAAGCAAAGCGAACCTCTGGCAGAAAGATCCAAGATCACTTTAATGATCAGAATGATGCCAGACATCGATGGAGAGGCATACAGGCCATAACAGACTACAAACCTGCATCAGTCTCTTGTGATGACAGCAGTGTATCCCTGGGATATCAGATACCTAGGGAGAGGCATACAGACCATAACCAACTACAAAACTGCAACAGTCATTTGTGATGACAGCTCTGTATTCCTGGGATACCAGATGTCTATGGAGAGGCATAGAGACCATAAGCAACTACAAACCTGCATCAGTCTCCTGGGATACCAGACTCCTAGGGAGAGGCAGACAAACCATAACCAACTACAAACCTGCATCAGTCTCCTGAGAGGACAGCACTGTATTCCTGGGATACCAGACGCCTATGGAAAGGCATACAAACCATAACAGACTACAAACCTGCATCAGCCTCTTGTGATGACAGCACTGTATTCCTGGGATACCAGACGCCTATGGAAAGGCATACAGACCATAACAACTACAAACCTGCAACAGTCATTTGTGATGACAGCTCTGTATTCCTGGGATACCAGATGTCTATGGAGAGGCATAGAGACCATAACAGACTACAAACCTGCATCAGCCTCTTGTGATGACAGCACTGTATTCCTCGGATACCAGACACCTAGGGAGAGGCATACAAACCATAACAGACTACAAACCTGCATCAGCCTCTTGTGATGACAGCACTGTATTCTTGGGATACCAGATGCCTAGGGAGAGGCATACAAACAATAACCAACTACAAACCTGCATCAGCCTCTTGTGATGACAGCACTGTATTCCTGGGATACCAGACTCCTATGGAAAGACATACAGACCATAACCAACTACAAACCTGCATCAGCCTCTTCTGATGACAGCACTGTATCCCTGGGGTACCAGATGCCTAGGGAGAGGCATACAGACCATAACCAACTACAAACCTGCAACAGCCATTTGTGATGACAGCTCTGTATTCCTGGGATACCAGATGTCTATGGAGAGGCATACAGATCATAAGCAACTACAAACCTGCATCAGTCTCCTGGGATACCAGACGCCTAGGGAGAGGCAGACAAACCATAACCAACTACAAACCTGCATCAGCCTCTTGTGATGACAGCACTGTATTCCTGGGATACCAGACGCCTATGGAAAGGCATACAAACCATAACAGACTACAAACCTGCATCAGTCTACTGTGAGGACAGCACTGTATTCCTGGGATACCAGATGTCTATGGAGAGACATACAGACCATAACTGACTACGAACCTGCATCAGTCGTTTGTGATGTCAGCACTGACTTCCTGAATGAGGTGAATAACTTCTTCAGCAGGTTTGACGTGGATAACAAAATGGTGACAAACAAACTCCCTGTCGGTAAGGATGAAGACATGTTGCACCTAAACACAACAGATGTCCTAAGAACCTTGAGACATGTCAACCCAAGGAAAGTTCCATAAGCATAACTTTGAACACGGGGGGAGACCACAGAGATGTGTCGAGTCATTTATTATTCACCTTGCTGACACACAACTGCATGGCCAGGCAGCAGTCCAATAAAATCATCAAATTCACAGATGACTCCACAATCATAGGCCTAATCGGAAACAGCCTACAGAAGCGAGGTAGAACATCTGATAGGCTGGTGCAATAGCAACAACTAAGCAATGAATGCCAGCAAAACCAAAGAACTGATTGTGGACTTCAGAAGGTGTCAGTAAGAACATAAACCTTACGCAATAAAAGGGTTACCACATTGGAGAGGGTTAAGAGCACAAAATTTCTGGGAACACGCATCTCAGAGGACTTGTCCTGGTCAGAGCATACTAATTACACTGTTAGAAAGCACAGAAAAGGTTGCACTTCTTAAGGAAACTGAGAAAAGCAAACTTGTCATAGTCCATCCTCCAAGCATTCTATTGGGACACCATCGAGTGTGTCTTAACCAACAAAAATCATAGTCTGGTATGGGAACTGTAATGTCTTTGACCATAGAACTCTCAGGTGAGTTCTAAGGGCAGCAGAAGACATCATTGATTCTTCACTCACAATCTTGGAAGACTTGCACGAGACTCGCTGCACAGCAAACAGCCAGAAAGATGACCAATAACCTTACCTATCCTGCAAATGGCATGTTCTTACACCTATCCTTGGGTAGAAGATACAGAAGCAGGCACTGCAAGACTTCCAGGCTAAACAACAGTTTTTTCCCCTTATCCATTAGACTTTAAAACTCTGGCAACAGGCGAACTACGACGACAACAACTCCTTCACCCCCCCCCCCCCCCCAATCACCTAGGAATGTACATACCTTCCTGATCAGGAATAGTAATTTCACTAATTTTACACAGTTCATACAAGTGCAACATAGATAGTCAATGTCCATACTGAATGTGTAATTCTGTCTGTTCTTACCTGTACCCTGATAAGAGGAATCCAACAGCGTGTAATATACACTCTGCTATATCTACATGTTCTCCTATTTATATTTTAATGTCTTTTTTATGTCAAATGACTTTTTACTAAAATATTTTTCTGTATGTATGTCTTTGCACTGGAAACGAAGCAATGGAATTTTATTCAGATACACTGTGGTGTAGATTAAATGACAAAGTTTACTTTAACTTAACTTTAACTTTTGTGATGTCACATTTTCTGAAGGGTATTAGGTTTGAAACTGAAATGTCTGTCATTTAGCAAATTCAATCCTCAGTAATTTGCCAGAAAACCACAAATTTTCCGAGGAACAGATTAAAAATATGAGGCAAAAATTTGGAAAGCTGAGAGGTATGATGCAATTCTAGAGGCAGATTATACAAGAAACAGCAAATAGGGTAATGAGCAAATTGTTGGTTGTATCGTACTATCCACTTACGTCATTTAGCACCTTTAAAAAAACAGCGAACCATGCCAGATCCTTAAAAGTTGGGGTGTTGGCAAACTCTACATGTCCCAACTGGCGAAGCAGCTTCTGTAATACATGAACATACAAATGACAGCTCCATTCTAATGAGATGCTATTAACTGCATATTCCTGCCCCTTAATCATCAAGGAGGAAGAGAGAGCGAGAGACTGTAGTTCCTGCAAGTACTAAGTATGTACAAATGCTGGGTTAACCAAGAATTAACTTCATTCAGATGATTGCGAATGTTGCGTTTTATAGGCAGTGACTCAATGTAAACACAGTCGCATACATTTTACACTCGCTGAACAGAAAAACAATGAGTTTGTCAGATGATTTTATTGAGACTAAAAATACACAGTAAAAACAAAATCATCAAATGAGGGACATAAAATATGTAAGTAATTTAAACTGATGTTTAAGGACAAACAACCAAAAATGCTATTCTGACTAGTTTGTGAAACTAAATAGTCTATTCAGGGCAATTGTGGAGATTTTGGATGTATAAAATAATACAGCAGATTACAAAGTTGATTTGGGTACTGTGGTTAGCCATGAATAAAACTTTGCCCGACTTCACACTGGACTACTAAACAATACATTAACAACCCAAGCTTAATTTTTTTCACAGTGATATGTAAAAATGTAACTATCCTGTAAGTCTTTTCTATGTCAACCTACTGTTCCAGCTTTAGAACTCGGCATATTTCTGCATTTACTAGTTAAAACTATGCTAGTGTTCTTGTGTGACTGATACCAGGTTACTAACCCTAATATCCAGTGGCCGAGTCTTACTTTGCAAAATAATGTAATCAGATTCACAGACTACGGACACGTGACAAACTTTAACATTTCAGCTGGTTACTGAATACTGTCAAAATTACTTCTCTCAGAGTTACAAAAAATGTTACTATTTCCAGCGGTAAGACAAGGTAGCAGGGAGCCTCAAGGCACCTTATTATACAAGTGTATTCATTCGGTCTTTTAGAGGTCCACGTTTTTACATACTATAAAAGCTACAAAAAAGGGAGACTTCCATACAGCCTTTGTTAAGAATACAGATAATAAGAATCATGCTTTTCTATCTGGAAACAAGTAGGAAACTCAATAACGCAAAAATATGAAATCCTCTACTGCTAAAATTGATTTTCAGTAATATAAGCAGCTAAATCCCTTAAGTTTACTCTTCCAGAAACAGACGTTTCTACTTATATAAAAAAGTATAATCCTCCTTCATGGCTTAATCAAAAGGATAACCACACAATCCCAACGTGGTACCTGGGATTTTAGCCTCTTAAATTCACGGTGATGCATAGATATAGAGAAATAACGCAGCAATACTCTTATAAGACACTATCTTCTGGGAACTGAAAATCCGAGAAGGTTACAGCACGTGCTTTTAAGTGAAACATTTCCTGTAAATGTTCCTCAGAAAAATGAAGATAATCATTCTGTAGAGTTAAGTGTATGTAAACAAGTAATTAATTCTGTCCTAAAAGGGCTGTTTAATAAGGCTATTATGCAATACATTTAGAACAGCATCCTGATTCGTTCTGTCCGTGTATTTCCCCAGTTCTCTGGTTATTTACCAGACTGAAACTTTTCCTCCCTGCAGCACAACAATGGAATCTGCTACTTTTTCTGTTTCTGCCACCGCTTACTTATCATTAAAAACATGCCTTCTCATATTTAACTACTACTGCCTTCATTTAGAATATGTAATCTATTGAACATTTGTTAGCATGGGTAATGTACCGATCCAGGACAGATTTATTTTTTCGACATAGTGCAGATGTATTGTACAAAAAGGAGAAGTAGGTTCATAGGTTGGTACTAGGCTATCGACCCTATACAAGCCTAGTCATAACAATTCCCTGGCTACCTCTTCCCACAATATTTACTTCTCTGGACCCCTGTCTAGCAGGGTGACTGATGTGATCCCCGGGGTGAATTTCCTATCTCCCATCCAATCATCAAGGTTCCTTTTGAAGAGGGCCAAAGAGGCGCTCTGCTGGACATGTATGGGCAGTCTATTCCAGAGTATGGGGAGTCTCTGGGTCAGGAACCTATCCCTCCAGCATGTTTTGTTTATTGTGATGACAAGGTTTAGGTCCCTGGAGTGTGTGGCTCTGATGGATTGGGATTTATTTAAGTGTAGCATGTCCAACAGCTCTGGGTTTGACATGGCCTTGTATGTTAAGCAGAGATCGCCTTAGAGTAGATGATATGCGACAGAATATAGCTGGAGTTTTTTAAAGCGGTCAGCATACGGCATCTGCTTTAGGCCTGTCATTCTTTTAGTGAGGTATTTCTGCGGCCTTTCCAGTTGTTGCAGATGTCTTGAGAGGTATTCTATAATGGGGCTAATGAGGGATGAGTACAGTGGGACAATGGCCTCCTTTTTTTCTGGATGAAAAGCCCTTAGCGATGAGGTGTGCCACATAGAAGGACTTCCTGACTGTTGTGGCGATGTGGTTATTGAAGGTGAGACCACTGTCCACCTGTGTCCCTAAGTCTCTTATCACACTTTCGGTGTTTAGTGTACTGCCACCTATGTGATAATTCACGGGTACATGTTTTTCCCCAAAGAGGATAAATATACATTTCTTGGCATTGAACTTGAGCCCATGGCTCTGGCACCAAGCATCTGTTTCTGTAAGGCCCTTTTGTAGAGTATTGACATCATTTGCGGATTCAATAATGGTTGCCAGTTTGCAGTCATCTGCGAACTTTGTTAGTAAGTTTATCTATGATTCCAGAGTGGGGGATGGTGTCAAAGGCCTCGGCGAGGTCCAGGCAGGCTGTGTGGACTGCCTTACCCTCGTCCATGGCTCTAGAGACTGATTTGAAGAAGTCAATCAGGTTCAGGAGACAAGATCAGCCCTTCACGAACCAAAACTGGGTGGGGTCCAGTGTTTTAAGGTTGCCAACGTCTTTGTTTATATGTTCCATTATAATACATTCCATGGCCTTGCAGATCAGGCTCATCAGACTGATGGGGCGCTAGTTCCCAGGATCCAAGGTGGATCCCCCCCTTGTGGAGTTGGATAACTGTAGCTGTGCACCACTCAGTGGGCATGAAGTCTGAGGTGAGGGTATGATTAAACATGACACTTAGGTGAGGTGCCAGTTTATTTTGTAGTTCATGTAGTACACAGTCCGGGATGTCACCTGGTCCCATGGATGCTGTATTCTTAGCTTTGGAGAGTGCATTTTTTACCTGTGTAGCCGTTATTACTGGAATTTGGCAATCTTCCGGTATTGAGATGGGCCATTTAGGGGGTGAAGTTGGCATTGAATCGATCTGCCAGGATACTGGCAATATCATGTGAAAGAAAACAAAAGCTGGATAAACGCCTGGTATACACCTCAAGCAAAAAAAAATGAAAAGACCAATGGTTAGACCACAGCTGAAGATAAAAATGGAGTAAACCACGTCAGGAAATAAATCACTTGCAGCTTCACAGTAGTGCCCTTTATAAAACCAAAAGTTGAAACTGAGATGTAGTAGTCAAGGTAAGAAATGGTTCACTTGCAGTTTCACACCACTTTATTAAATAAGAGTAAGCGCTTTCGCGATCCAAGTCAGCTGATCGCTTCTTTAGACTCATAAAAACAGTTAAAACATTGGTATTTAAAATATGGTTCAACCAATGAAAACACACATAGAACTATGACATAGACTAATTAAAATTGCATACATCAGTACATTAATTTGCCTTATATTCTGCATAAGATGAAATAAAATATACTAGACACATTTTATGTAATAATCCATATTACTTAATGTTTTAGTGGTCTGGATTTTAAAAAAGGTTTCAAGGAAACAGCATTGTTCAATCCAGGAGACCTATCTGCCTGAGGTAGTAAAATCCATCTTTGTTCTGCTTCCTCTACCTTATTCCTTATATCACCTCCCTTCTTACTTTTATTTATTATTTCTTAAACCATGAAATTAAAAATATGTTTCCTATCTTCCTCTTCCACATGTTTTGCTAAAGCACTTGTGTCTTTTTTATTTGTTATATCTCTAAGGTGTTCAAGGATACGTACCTTTAGACACCTATTGGTTTTGCCTATATAAAAGGCATGACAGATAGTGCAGAAGCTGAAATAAACCAAATTTTGTGTTCTGCAGTCAGCATAAAAGCCTATATCAATTACAAATCCTAGTGTAGGATGTTTATATGTAGATTTATTATATAACTAGTCACATGCTGTACAATTTCTGCAAGGAAAAGTCCCCTGCCTATCAGATAGGATCAGTCTTTCATTGTTTCTGGATTTATAACAGAGTTGCCTTTTTAAGGACCTCTTATTTCTAAAAGAAAAGCTGGGTCTATCTTCTAACAATTCTCTCAAGTTAGGATCCGACAATAAAACATTCCAATTCTTCTCAAAAATATTACAGAACCTTCTGATGTCACTTGAATAAGTTATAGGGAATCTAACTTTAAAATCATAACCTTCCTTGCTCTTAACATCTTCTATAGTATTTGAGAAGAGCGGTTTACATCTCCCATCCCTATTTTCAATGGTATATTTAGAGCTTTCATTTATGTCTTTCTTACTGTAACCTCTGTTTAAGAAGTCTTTCTCTAATATAGTCATTGTCTTCACAAAGCCTTCATCTGCATTATGTAAGCGGCTTATTCTCATATATTGTCCTTTCACTACATTTTTGTGTACAAATGTTGGATGCATACTAGTCTTATGTAAGATACTATTTCTCCATGTAGATTTTCTATACATCCCTGTTGTAAGTTCATCTAACACTGTCTTCTTAACCAAAACATCTAGGAACTCAATAGAGTGCCTGGAATGTTGACTAGTGAATCTTAAAAATTCAGTGGTGTTATGTAAGTACTCCACCATCTCTTGCAACTCTTTACTAGTACCATCCCATAACAGGAAGAAGTCATCTACAAAACGTATATACCATACAATTTTGCCAGCATATTTAATGCTAGCACTTAATACATGATCTTTTTCCCATGCAGCCAATGCTAAGTTGGCATAGCTGTTGGCACAAGCCGTGCCCATTGTTACACCAACTTTCTGTAGATAAAACTTGTCATTGAATATAAAGACATTATTTTCTAGGACAATATCAAGCAACTCACATATTAAATTAATCTTAGTGCTTTGAAAAACTTGTTTCAAGGTCAGAATATCACGTATTTTCTCAATACCCCATTTATTCGGTATCACTGTGAACAGTGAAGTGACATCCATTGTCACAAACATATAATTTCTATTAATATTCCTGGTCTTATTATATAACAGTCACAGAAATGCCTTTGTATCCCTTAGTATAGTCTCACATGATTTTAGGACTATTTGTAAATTTTGTTCAATATAAATTGAGATGGCTTCTGTGGCCCATCCTTTACTGGATACAATAGGTCTCATAGGGGGGGCTGTATGATGTCTTTGTGAATTTTAGGTAGACCATAAATAATGGGTATAGTTGGATGTTCTATCTGAAAGTAGTCAAACAATTCCTCTGATACATAATTAGTAATCAATAAGTCAAAAATATATACAGATATCCTGTCAATTATACATTGTACTGGTCTCTCATTTAGTTCAACATAAGTATCTGTATCATTCAAAAGTCCCATCATTTTCTTGTAATAAAAAACCTTATCCATTACTACTACACTGCCTCCCTTGTCAGCGGGCCTAATTTCAATGCTGTGAGACTCCTTTAGTTCTGACAGTGCTTCAGTTTCCGATTTACTCAAGTTATAAAATCTAGGTGGAAGATTTTTAGCATGCATCTCTCTAATTTCATGCTCACACACATTAATAAGTGAAAGTTTCAACTGTGGGATGTATCTTGGGTACAAAGGCACTAAGTTGTTTAAACATATTATCAAATACATTTCTTTTAAACATGGTTTTAAGTGTTAGGTTATGAGAAAATAACTTCAGCTCTTTTAATAAATCAGTTAATACTGTTTTCTGTGATGGAATAAAGTTCAGGCCTCTATTTAACAACGAGGATTGTGCATCAGTTAAAGAAAAGCTAGATATATTAATTACCAAGTTTTCTGTTGGTTCTTGCTCCTGGTGTTCATATATGCAGGAGGCACTCGTTCTCTCTGCTGTAATCGCATTCTCCCTCTTTGATTCCTGCTGCTCGACCTGTCCCTTATTGGCAACGCCTTCTTTAACACAAATGGAGGGATTGAGGTTTGTGTAGCTTCCTTTTGCTCCAAAAAAGCTACTGAATCAGAATTAACACTGGACTCCATCCTTCTGTTAGTGCAAGCCATTTGGAAAGTTTATTTTGCCATTCCACCATTTTCAAATGTGGGAGGTTCTATACATACTCTCTCTGTGCTGACATCACTGTTCTCACAGGGATTCTGATTTAAAGGGGCAGTACTATGCATATTTGAATTTTCAGAAATCTGTACTGTAGTCATTTTTTCTACATTTTCTGTACTCACAGCTGTTCTTCTTGGCCACGAAAAGACCTCTTTACATTGAAAGTCATTGAGGTCCCTTTGCAATTTTTTAGTTTTAGCATTCTGCAACCTCTTATCATAGATCTGTACTGCCTGTACTAGACTGTCAGCAAGTTCATCTAATTTACTGCCTAGTACCTCTACAGGAAAATTATTAGTCAGTTGTTCTTGTAGCCTCTTTATCTCATCGGCTAGGTCTTTTTCTTGTGGTTTAAAAAACTCTATAAGCAAATGCAGATAATCATAGCTAAGCTGTAAATTGAAATTCTGCCATTTTTGAAGTAATTCAGGGTAGGCCTCACCATAAGTAGGCATATTTAATACTCTGAGACCTCTCGGCACTATTTTATATTTCAATGATGCTTCTAGATGAAACCTTTGCCACTGTAGCCTTTTAAAGCTATATAACTTATTCTCCAGATCTCTATACAGTTCAGTGAACTTCTTATGCGTATCATAGTCCACTTGTTCTCTTTCATTCACTGGAAAAATAGGGTTTAGCATCAAGGGGTTGGAGTATATATGTAGTAGTCCAACTAGTCGTTCACATTGATTCTTATTGTTGTCATTCCCTTCAGCCATGTCCCAGCTTTTAAATACAGTCCAAGAAACACGTGAAAGAAAACAAAAGCTGGATAAACGCCTGGTATACACCTCAAGCGAAAAAAATGAAAAGACCAATGGTTAGACCACAGCTGAAGATAAAAATGGAATAATCCACGCCAGGAAATAAATCACTTGCAGCATCACAGTAGTGCCCTTTATAAAACCAAAAGTTGTAACTGAGATGTAGTAGTCAAGGTAGGAAACGGTTCACTTGCAGTTTCACACCACTTTATTACACAAGAGTAAGCGCTTTCGCGAAGTCAGCTGATCGCTTCTTCAAACTCATAAAAACAGTTAAAACATTGGTATTTAAAATATGGTTCAACCAATGAAAACACATATAGAACTATGACATAGACTAATTAAAATTGCATACATCAGTACATTAATTTGCCTTATATTCTGCATAAGATGAAATAAAATATGCTAGACACATTTTATGTAATAATCCATATTACTTAATGTTTTAGTGGTCTGGATTTTAAAAAAAGATTTCAAGGAAACAGCATTGTTCAATCCAGGAGACCTATCTGCCTGAAGTAGTAAAATCCATCTTTGTTCTGCTTCCTCTACCTTACTCCTTATATCACCTCCCCTCTTACTTTTATTTATTATTTCTTAAACCATGAAATTAAAAATATGTTTCCTATCTTCTTCTTCCACATGTTTTGCTAAAGCACTTGTGTCTTTTTTATTTCTTATATTATATTCCCTAGTGTGTACCTTGCCTGCTGTTGGTGTGTTGTGTTTGGGATTCGGTCGGAAATGCACTTGTTTCATTCGGTCTTATTATGGTTGTACCAGAGGATTTATTTTCTTACTTTGGGTTTATGATTGCCTGAAGATATCGGATTTATTTTGCATTTTTGTGTCTGTTTTCCAATTCCTTTTGGGCGAGTGTTGTGGCCAGCTTTGTTGTTTGTATTGCCTGGCCGTTTTTTTGCTTCCTGTGAGTGGTATTTTTAGTTTACGAGCACTGGAACTTATTGCAGGACCTGTGTTAATACATACCGATCAAGTGGTGATTCTGAAGTAATGCAAGGGATTTTTCCTTGCCCGTTATCGTATTTACCATTACTAGTTGATTTACACATCCCTTTGGCGGTTCTTCTACCCCTGTGGCTAAGCAGCAAATCAGTTAAATTCGGGAGGATTGGACTGGACTCTGCTTCCATCATAGGAATGACATGTTTACGTGGGGACAACTTTCCCTCGGGGATGCCCGTTTATTAGGTGATTATGATTTGAAAACACTCAGTGTTTTCCAGTAAACGGAGGAACTTCTGTAGTTTTTTGAAACCACTACACTGGGTGACACATCTATAGTTGTTACTGCAGTGGTTTTCTCCAAGTGGGTGATTGAACTTTACATCGATTTTACGGAAGGAAAATGAAATGATGCTTTTCTTTTTAACAACAGGGAAGATGAGCTCAGTTGGATGCAGTGCTCATAGATACATTTATAGTTTTTGGTGCTGAAACCCAGGAGGGAACAAAGCAGAAAGTGCAGAAGTTGAAAAGTTGAAATAAAGTTAAAATATTGAAGAAAGGTCAGGTGAAGGAACCAAGAATCCAGGGGCTGGATAAGATTTCCTCCATGGGACCCATCCGCAGGAAGCATTAAAGCCTAGTGCTCCTCATCGGGTTGTCCCCTCCCTGCTGACCCATCTCACTTGGTATCACTGAAGCAACATAGCAGGATAATTGTGTTGGCACCCAAGAAGCACCCCTATTCTCCTCTTGAACAACGGGTTATCTGCTGCTTAATCCTTCCACTACTGCCTGTATGTCACTTTGCCTAATTATTTTAGTTTATGTTTTGTCCTATTGTGGAAGCACACACGTGACACCAGCTACGGTTTTCCCCTCAGCTTTCAGACACTTACCCCTAACATCTTTCCTCTTTTACTGCTACTCCCTCCTACCCCAGGTTGTCTAACTTTTCCTCCACTGTTATCCCACTTGCCTGCCTGTTTCTGCTCCCATACTGTCTGTAATTTGCTTTCCTGGCCTGTTGCACTCTTTTTCCCTCTTATTCCTCCCTATCCTTCATCAATTGACTATATCTTGAACATCTCTACTTGTATACTTGCTATTACCCCTATCACTGTCCCTCTGCTGACTATTTTTCCCTGTGCCTGTTATATTCTTGCAAACTACTGCCTACCTTCTTATCTTTCTTTAACAACTCTCCTTTACATATCTCTAAACTACATAGCATATGAAACAGTAGTGTTTCAGATACTCTGCTTAGCTGATAGACTTCGCTCTCCTCTCTGGCTGTTTCCCTGTGCTTTCTGCCTCCCGCCCCTATCCTTCCCTTCTAGCTATTGGTTCTACCTTCTGCTTCCCCTCCCCCCTACACCCTCGAACTCTATATGTAGTGGCCTCATTGCTAAGGCGCCATCTTTGAATCCTATCTTGAAAACTGCAGGTCTCCCTGGTTGTCCGCGTGGTGTGCTGCCGGTAAGTGAGCATTTCTACTCAAATACTGACTTATTTTGCTCAGAATTGAGCATTTTTAATTGGATATTGCATTATTTTGAGCGTATATCTGACTAAACTGTAGAAAGAGACTTAGGTTGCAGTCGCTGGGATCCGGCGTGCTCCTAACGCTTCTATTATGAATGTCTCTCACTGATTGTAACTCTGTAAGTAGTTGCTAGTGTTTCTAAAGACTAAACCTGTAGATAGAGTCTTAGGTTGCACTCGCTGGATCCGGCGTGCTCCTAACGCTTCTTTTGTGATTGTATCTCACTGTTTTGGCTCTGTAAGTAGTCGCTAGTGTTTCTAAAACCTAAACCTGTAGAAAGAGTGTTAGGTTGCAGTCGCTGGGATCCTGAGTGCTCCTAACGCTTCTTGTATGATGGTCTCTCTCCAATTTTAGCTCTGCAAGTAGTCGCTAATATTTTTAAAGTCATAATTACTGTTTTTACCTAATAGAGTTTTGTAACACCCATTTATTGACCTTTTTCTGCTTATAAGGGAGTATTTTAGTTGGTTATTGCCTTATTTTGCTTGTACATTTGTCTAAACCTGTGGAAAGAGTCTTAGGTTGTAGTCGTTGGGACCCTGCCTTTTTATGGTGGTCTCTCACTAATTTAAGCTCTAAAAGTAGTCGCTAGTGTTTCTAAAGGCATTACTACTGTTTTTTTTTACCTTCAAGTGGTTTCTATCACCTATAATGTATTGTCATGTAGTTACTGAGGTCCTACCCTCTTGAATACCTGGACACACTGTTTTTGTGGCTGTTTACTATTGATTTATCAGTAATTAAGTAAAGCATAGCTCTTCTGTGGCCTTCTGGTCAGCTACTGTATATAATCACTAGGAGGAATTTTGAAGAGCATGTTCACTACAAACGCTGCTCTCTTAAATTACTCTCTGTATGTGGTGACAAGCGTTATATCCTACTAAATTTCTCTACTGAATGGATAAATACTGTATTGTTTCTATACATTGTATGTATATATAAATACCCTTACTTGCATGGTACATGAATGCTTAATCCTTTACTTGTATAGTGAATGAATATACTGTTAACATCTGCATTTAACCTGGTTTAGAACAGCTAGATTTCTGTACCAAATTACATTCACTGGATACTTGTATTATTGCATTGACATTACTTATATCAACTGTTGCTAATATTGATATATTATCTTGGTATACCTGTTATAGTAACTAGCAGATATCTAATTCTCCCTCTCTTTACTGACATACTTCTTTATCTGATATCTCTCTACCCATTCCTCTGCTTAACCTCCTATGCTATTTCTGTTTCCTTTGGTCTTCCTAACCCTATATTTCTTCTGTTTTGTATTACAGCATTAAAGCCTAGTGCTCCTCATCGGGTTGTCCCCTCCCTGCTGACCCATCTCACTTGGTATCACTGAAGCAACATAGCAGGATAATTGTGTTGGCACCCAAGAAGCACCCCTATTCTCCTCTTGAACGATGGGTTATCTGCTGCTTAATCCTTCCACTACTGCCTGTATGTCACTTTGCCTAATTATTTTAGTTTATGTTTTGTCCTATTGTGGAAGCACACACGTGACACCAGCTACGGTTTTCCCTCAGCTTTCAGACACTTACCCCTAACATCTTTCCTCTTTTACTGCTACTCCCTCCTACCCCAGGTTGTCTAACTTTTCCTCCACTGTTATCCCACTTGCCTGCCTGTTTCTGCTCCCATACTGTCTGTAATTTGCTTTCCTGGCCTGTTGCACTCTTTTTCCCTCTTATTCCTCCCTATCCTTCATCAATTGACTATATCTTGAACATCTCTACTTGTATACTTGCTATTACCCCTATCACTGTCCCTCTGCTGACTATTTTTCCCTGTGCCTGTTATATTCTTGCAAACTACTGCCTACCTTCTTATCTTTCTTTAACAACTCTCCTTTACATATCTCTAAACTACATAGCATATGAAACAGTAGTGTTTCAGATACTCTGCTTAGCTGATAGACTTCGCTCTCCTCTCTGGCTGTTTCCCTGTGCTTTCTGCCTCCGCCCCTATCCTTCCCTTCTAGCTATTGGTTCTACCTTCTGCTTCCCCTCCCCCCTACACCCTCGAACTCTATATGTAGTGGCCTCATTGCTAAGGCGCCATCTTTGAATCCTATCTTGAAAACTGCAGGTCTCCCTGGTTGTCCAGCGTGGTGTGCTGCCGGTAAGTGAGCATTTCTACTCAAATACTGACTTATTTTGCTCAGAATTGAGCATTTTTAATTGGATATTGCATTATTTTGAGCGTATATCTGACTAAACTGTAGAAAGAGACTTAGGTTGCAGTCGCTGGGATCCGGCGTGCTCCTAACGCTTCTATTATGAATGTCTCTCACTGATTGTAACTCTGTAAGTAGTTGCTAGTGTTTCTAAAGACTAAACCTGTAGATAGAGTCTTAGGTTGCACTCGCTGGATCCGTGCTCCTAACGCTTCTTTTGTGATTGTATCTCACTGTTTTTGGCTCTGTAAGTAGTCGCTAGTGTTTCTAAAACCTAAACCTGTAGAAAGAGTGTTAGGTTGCAGTCGCTGGGATCCTGAGTGCTCCTAACGCTTCTTGTATGATGGTCTCTCTCCAATTTTAGCTCTGCAAGTAGTCGCTAATATTTTTAAAGTCATAATTACTGTTTTTACCTAATAGAGTTTTGTAACACCCATTTATTGACCTTTTTCTGCTTATAAGGGAGTATTTTAGTTGGTTATTGCCTTATTTTGCTTGTACATTTGTCTAAACCTGTGGAAAGAGTCTTAGGTTGTAGTCGTTGGGACCCTGCCTTTTTATGGTGGTCTCTCACTAATTTAAGCTCTAAAAGTAGTCGCTAGTGTTTCTAAAGGCATTACTACTGGTTTTTTTTACCTTCAAGTGGTTTCTATCACCTATAATGTATTGTCATGTAGTTACTGAGGTCCTGCCCTCTTGAATACCTGGACACACTGTTTTTGTGGCTGTTTACTATTGATTTATCAGTAATTAAGTAAAGCATAGCTCTTCTGTGGCCTTCTGGTCAGCTACTGTATATAATCACTAGGAGGAATTTTGAAGAGCATGTTCACTACAAACGCTGCTCTCTTAAATTACTCTCTGTATGTGGTGACAAGCGTTATATCCTACTAAATTTCTCTACTGAATGGATAAATACTGTATTGTTTCTATACATTGTATGTATATATAAATACCCTTACTTGCATGGTACATGAATGCTTAATCCTTTACTTGTATAGTGAATGAATATACTGTTAACATCTGCATTTAACCTGGTTTAGAACAGCTAGATTTCTGTACCAAATTACATTCACTGGATACTTGTATTATTGCATTGACATTACTTATATCAACTGTTGCTAATATTGATATATTATCTTGGTATACCTGTTATAGTAACTAGCAGATATCTAATTCTCCCTCTCTTTACTGACATACTTCTTTATCTGATATCTCTCTACCCATTCCTCTGCTTAACCTCCTATGCTATTTCTGTTTCCTTTGGTGTTCCTAACCCTATATTTCTTCTGTTTTGTATTACAGCATTAAAGCCTAGTGCTCCTCATCGGGTTGTCCCTCCTGCTGACCCATCTCACTTGGTATCACTGAAGCAACATAGCAGGATAATTGTGTTGGCACCCAAGAAGCACCCTATTCTCCTCTTGAGCAGACGGGTTATCTGCTGCTTAATCCTTCCACTACTGCCTGTATGTCACTTTGCCTAATTATTTTAGTTTATGTTTTGTCCTATTGTGGAAGCACACACGTGACACCAGCTACGGTTTTCCCCTCAGCTTTCAGACACTTACCCCTAACATCTTTCCTCTTTTACTGCTACTCCCTCCTACCCCAGGTTGTCTAACTTTTCCTCCACTGTTATCCCACTTGCCTGCCTGTTTCTGCTCCCATACTGTCTGTAATTTGCTTTCCTGGCCTGTTGCACTCTTTTCCCTCTTATTCCTCCCTATCCTTCATCAATTGACTATATCTTGAACATCTCTACTTGTATACTTGCTATTATCCCTATCACTGTCCCTCTGCTGACTATTTTTCCCTGTGCCTGTTATATTCTTGCAAACTACTGCCTACCTTCTTATCTTTCTTTAACAACTCTCCTTTACATATCTCTAAACTACATAGCATATGAAACAGTAGTGTTTCAGATACTCTGCTTAGCTGATAGACTTCGCTCTCCTCTCTGGCTGTTTCCCTGTGCTTTCTGCCTCCGCCCCTATCCTTCCCTTCTAGCTATTGGTTCTACCTTCTGCTTCCCCTCCCCCCTACACCCTCGAACTCTATATGTAGTGGCCTCATTGCTAAGGCGCCATCTTTGAATCCTATCTTGAAAACTGCAGGTCTCCCCTGGTTGTCCGCGTGGTGTGCTGCCGGTAAGTGAGCATTTCTACTCAAATACTGACTTATTTTGCTCAGAATTGAGCATTTTAATTGGATATTGCATTATTTTGAGCGTATATCTGACTAAACTGTAGAAAGAGACTTAGGTTGCAGTCGCTGGGATCCGGCGTGCTCCTAACGCTTCTATTATGAATGTCTCTCACTGATTGTAACTCTGTAAGTAGTTGCTAGTGTTTCTAAAGACTAAACCTGTAGATAGAGTCTTAGGTTGCACTCGCTGGATCCGGCGTGCTCCTAACGCTTCTTTTGTGATTGTATCTCACTGTTTTTGGCTCTGTAAGTAGTCGCTAGTGTTTCTAAAACCTAAACCTGTAGAAAGAGTGTTAGGTTGCAGTCGCTGGGATCCTGAGTGCTCCTAACGCTTCTTGTATGATGGTCTCTCTCCAATTTTAGCTCTGCAAGTAGTCGCTAATATTTTTAAAGTCATAATTACTGTTTTTACCTAATAGAGTTTTGTAACACCCATTTATTGACCTTTTTCTGCTTATAAGGGAGTATTTTAGTTGGTTATTGCCTTATTTTGCTTGTACATTTGTCTAAACCTGTGGAAAGAGTCTTAGGTTGTAGTCGTTGGGACCCTGCCTTGTTATGGTGGTCTCTCACTAATTTAAGCTCTAAAAGTAGTCGCTAGTGTTTCTAAAGGCATTACTACTGTTTTTTTTTACCTTCAAGTGGTTTCTATCACCTATAATGTATTGTCATGTAGTTACTGAGGTCCTGCCCTCTTGAATACCTGGACACACTGTTTTTGTGGCTGTTTACTATTGATTTATCAGTAATTAAGTAAAGCATAGCTCTTCTGTGGCCTTCTGGTCAGCTACTGTATATAATCACTAGGAGGAATTTTGAAGAGCATGTTCACTACAAGCTGCTCTCTCTTAAATTACTCTCTGTATGTGGTGACAAGCGTTATATCCTACTAAATTTCTCTACTGAATGGATAAATACTGTATTGTTTCTATACATTGTATGTATATATAAATACCCTTACTTGCATGGTACATGAATGCTTAATCCTTTACTTGTATAGTGAATGAATATACTGTTAACATCTGCATTTAACCTGGTTTAGAACAGCTAGATTTCTGTACCAAATTACATTCACTGGATACTTGTATTATTGCATTGACATTACTTATATCAACTGTTGCTAATATTGATATATTATCTTGGTATACCTGTTATAGTAACTAGCAGATATCTAATTCTCCCTCTCTTTACTGACATACTTCTTTATCTGATATCTCTCTACCCATTCCTCTGCTTAACCTCCTATGCTATTTCTGTTTCCTTTGGTCTTCCTAACCCTATATTTCTTCTGTTTTGTATTACAGCATTAAAGCCTAGTGCTCCTCATCGGGTTGTCCCCTCCCTGCTGACCCATCTCACTTGGTATCACTGAAGCAACATAGCAGGATAATTGTGTTGGCACCCAAGAAGCACCCCTATTCTCCTCTTGACCGACGGGTTATCTGCTGCTTAATCCTTCCACTACTGCCTGTATGTCACTTTGCCTAATTATTTTAGTTTATGTTTTGTCCTATTGTGGAAGCACACACGTGACACCAGCTACGGTTTTCCCCTCAGCTTTCAGACACTTACCCCTAACATCTTTCCTCTTTTACTGCTACTCCTCCTACCCCAGGTTGTCTAACTTTTCCTCCACTGTTATCCCACTTGCCTGCCTGTTTCTGCTCCCATACTGTCTGTAATTTGCTTTCCTGGCCTGTTGCACTCTTTTTCCCTCTTATTCCTCCCTATCCTTCATCAATTGACTATATCTTGAACATCTCTACTTGTATACTTGCTATTACCCCTATCACTGTCCCTCTGCTGACTATTTTCCCTGTGCCTGTTATATTCTTGCAAACTACTGCCTACCTTCTTATCTTTCTTTAACAACTCTCCTTTACATATCTCTAAACTACATAGCATATGAAACAGTAGTGTTTCAGATACTCTGCTTAGCTGATAGACTTCGCTCTCCTCTCTGGCTGTTTCCCTGTGCTTTCTGCCTCCGCCCTATCCTTCCCTTCTAGCTATTGGTTCTACCTTCTGCTTCCCCTCCCCTACACCCTCGAACTCTATATGTAGTGGCCTCATTGCTAAGGCCATCTTTGAATCCTATCTTGAAAACTGCAGGTCTCCCTGGTTGTCCAGCGTGGTGTGCTGCCGGTAAGTGAGCATTTCTACTCAAATACTGACTTATTTTGCTCAGAATTGAGCATTTTAGTGGATATTGCATTATTTTGAGTATATCTGACTAAACTGTAGAAAGAGACTTAGGTTGCAGTCGCTGGGATCCGCGTGCTCCTAACGCTTCTATTATGAATGTCTCTCACTGATTGTAACTCTGTAAGTAGTTGCTAGTGTTTCTAAAGACTAAACCTGTAGATAGAGTCTTAGGTTGCACTCGCTGGATCGCGTGCTCCTAACGCTTCTTTTGTGATTGTATCTCACTGTTTTTGGCTCTGTAAGTAGTCGCTAGTGTTTCTAAAACCTAAACCTGTAGAAAGAGTGTTAGGTTGCAGTCGCTGGGATCCTGAGTGCTCCTAACGCTTCTTGTATGATGGTCTCTCTCCAATTTTAGCTCTGCAAGTAGTCGCTAATATTTTAAAGTCATAATTACTGTTTTTACCTAATAGAGTTTTGTAACACCCATTTATTGACCTTTTTCTGCTTATAAGGGAGTATTTTAGTTGGTTATTGCCTTATTTTGCTTGTACATTTGTCTAAACCTGTGGAAAGAGTCTTAGGTTGTAGTCGTTGGGACCCTGCCTTTTTATGGTGGTCTCTCACTAATTTAAGCTCTAAAAGTAGTCGCTAGTGTTTCTAAAGGCATTACTACTGTTTTTTTTTACCTTCAAGTGGTTTCTATCACCTATAATGTATTGTCATGTAGTTACTGAGGTCCTGCCCTCTTGAATACCTGGACACACTGTTTTTGTGGCTGTTTACTATTGATTTATCAGTAATTAAGTAAAGCATAGCTCTTCTGTGGCCTTCTGGTCAGCTACTGTATATAATCACTAGGAGGAATTTTGAAGAGCATGTTCACTACAAACGCTGCTCTCTCTTAAATTACTCTCTGTATGTGGTGACAAGCGTTATATCCTACTAAATTTCTCTACTGAATGGATAAATACTGTATTGTTTCTATACATTGTATGTATATATAAATACCCTTACTTGCATGGTACATGAATGCTTAATCCTTTACTTGTATAGTGAATGAATATACTGTTAACATCTGCATTTAACCTGGTTTAGAACAGCTAGATTTCTGTACCAAATTACATTCACTGGATACTTGTATTATTGCATTGACATTACTTATATCAACTGTTGCTAATATTGATATATTATCTTGGTATACCTGTTATAGTAACTAGCAGATATCTAATTCTCCCTCTCTTTACTGACATACTTCTTTATCTGATATCTCTCTACCCATTCCTCTGCTTAACCTCCTATGCTATTTCTGTTTCCTTTGGTCTTCCTAACCCTATATTTCTTCTGTTTTGTATTACAGCATTAAAGCCTAGTGCTCCTCATCGGGTTGTCCCTCCTGCTGACCCATCTCACTTGGTATCACTGAAGCAACATAGCAGGATAATTGTGTTGGCACCCAAGAAGCACCCCTATTCTCCTCTTGAGCGACGGGTTATCTGCTGCTTAATCCTTCCACTACTGCCTGTATGTCACTTTGCCTAATTATTTTAGTTTATGTTTTGTCCTATTGTGGAAGCACACACGTGACACCAGCTACGGTTTTCCCTCAGCTTTCAGACACTTACCCCTAACATCTTTCCTCTTTTACTGCTACTCCCTCCTACCCCAGGTTGTCTAACTTTTCCTCCACTGTTATCCCACTTGCCTGCCTGTTTCTGCTCCCATACTGTCTGTAATTTGCTTTCCTGGCCTGTTGCACTCTTTTTCCCTCTTATTCCTCCCTATCCTTCATCAATTGACTATATCTTGAACATCTCTACTTGTATACTTGCTATTACCCCATCACTGTCCCTCTGCTGACTATTTTTCCCTGTGCCTGTTATATTCTTGCAAACTACTGCCTACCTTCTTATCTTTCTTTAACAACTCTCCTTTACATATCTCTAAACTACATAGCATATGAAACAGTAGTGTTTCAGATACTCTGCTTAGCTGATAGACTTCGCTCTCCTCTCTGGCTGTTTCCTGTGCTTTCTGCCTCCGCCCTATCCTTCCCTTCTAGCTATTGGTTCTACCTTCTGCTTCCCCTCCCCCCTACACCCTCGAACTCTATATGTAGTGGCCTCATTGCTAAGGCGCCATCTTTGAATCCTATCTTGAAAACTGCAGGTCTCCCTGGTTGTCAGCGTGGTGTGCTGCCGGTAAGTGAGCATTTCTACTCAAATAGCGATTTATTTTGTTGAGACTTGACCATTTTTAAGCGGATATTGCATTATTTTGTGCCTATATCTGACTAAACTGTAGCAAGAGACTTAGGTTGCAGTCGCTGGGATCGGCGTGCTCCTAACGCTTCTATTATGAATGTCTCTCACTGATTGTAACTCTGTAAGTAGTTGCTAGTGTTTCTAAAGACTAAACCTGTAGATAGAGTCTTAGGTTGCACTCGCTGGATCCGGCGTGCTCCTAACGCTTCTTTTGTGATTGTATCTCA